>NW_020257616.1:0-16361 GCF_003255815.1 Theropithecus gelada
AATCCATCTTGAATTAATTTTCGTATAAGGAGTAAGGAAAGGATCCAGTTTCAGCTTTCTACTTATGGCTAGCCAATTTTCCCAGCACCATTTATTAAATAGGGAATCCTTTCCCCATTTCTTGTTTTTCTCAGGTTTGTCAAAGATCAGATGGCTGTAGATGTGTGGTATTATTTCTGAGGACTCTGTTCTGTTCCATTGGTCTATATCTCTGTTTTGGTACCAGTACCATGCTGTTTTGGTTACTGTAGCCTTGTAGTATAGTTTGAAGTCAGGTAGCGTGATGCCTCCAGCTTTGTTCTTTTGACTTAGGAGTGTCTTGGAGATGCGGGCTCTTTTTTGGTTCCATATGAACTTTAAAGCAGTTTTTTCCAATTCTGTGAAGAAACTCGTTGGTAGCTTGATGGGGATGGCATTGAATCTATAAATTACCTTGGGCAGTATGGCCATTTTCACGATATTGATTCTTCCTATCCATGAGCATGGTATGTTCTTCCATTTGTTTGTGTCCTCTTTTATTTCACTGAGCAGTGGTTTGTAGTTCTCCTTGAAGAGGTCCTTTACATCCCTTGTAAGTTGGATTCCTAGGTATTTTATTCTCTTTGAAGCAATTGTGAATGGAAGTTCATTCATGATTTGGCTCTCTGTTTGTCTGTTACTGGTGTATAAGAATGCTTGTGATTTTTGCACATTAATTTTGTATCCTGAGACTTTGCTGAAGTTGCTTATCAGCTTAAGGAGATTTTGGGCTGAGACAATGGGGTTTTCTAAATATACAATCATGTCATCTGCAAACAGGGACAATTTGACTTCTTCTTTTCCTAACTGAATACCCCTGATTTCTTTCTCTTGCCTAATTGCCCTAGCCAGAACTTCCAACACTATGTTGAATAGGAGTGGTGAGAGAGGGCATCCCTGTCTTGTGCCAGTTTTCAAAGGGAATTTTTCCAGTTTTTGCCCATTCAGTATGATATTGGCTGTGGGTTTGTCATAAATAGCTCTTATTATTTTGAGGTACGTTCCATCAATACCGAATTTATTGAGCGTTTTTAGCATGAAGGGCTGTTGAATTTTGTCAAAAGCCTTTTCTGCATCTATTGAGATAATCATGTGGTTCTTGTCTTTGGTTCTGTTTATATGCTGGATTATGTTGATTGATTTGCGAATGTTGAACCAGCCTTGCATCCCAGGGATGAAGCCCACTTGATCATGGTGGATAAGCTTTTTGATGTGTTGTTGAATCCGGTTTGCCAGTATTTTATTGAGGATTTTTGCATCGATGTTCATCAGGGATATTGGTCTAAAATTCTCTTTTTTTGTTGTGTCTCTGCCAGGCTTTGGTATCAGGATGATGTTGGCCTCATAAAATGAGTTAGGGAGGATTCCCTCTTTTTCTATTGATTGGAATAGTTTCAGAAGGAATGGTACCAACTCCTCCTTATACCTCTGGTAGAATTCAGCTGTGAATCCATCTGGTCCTGGACTTTTTTTGGTTGGTAGGCTATTAATTATTGCCTCAATTTCAGAGCCTACTATTGGTCTATTCAGGGATTCAACTTCTTCCTGGTTTAGTCTTGGAAGAGTGTAAGTGTCCAGGAAATTATCCATTTCTTCTAGGTTTTCCAGTTTATTTGCGTAGAGGTGTTTATAGTATTCTCTGATGGTAGTTTGTATTTCTGTGGGGTCGGTGGTGATATCCCCTTTTTCATTTTTAATTGCGTCGATTTGATTCTTCTCTCTTTTCTTCTTTATTAGTCTTGCTAGTGGTCTGTCAATTTTGTTGATCTTTTCAAAAAACCAACTCCTGGATTCACTGATTTTTTGGAGGGTTTTTTGTGTCTCTATCTCCTTCAGTTCTGCTCTGATCTTAGTTATTTCTTGCCTTCTGCTAGCTTTGGAATGTGTTTGCTCTTGCTTCTCTAGTTCTTTTAATTGCGATGTTAGAGTGTCAATTTTTGATCTTTCCTGCTTTCTCTTGTGGGCATTTAGTGCTATAAATTTCCCTCTACACACTGCTTTAAATGTGTCCCAGAGATTCTGGTATGTTGTATCTTTGTTCTCATTGGTTTCAAAGAACATCTTTATTTCTGCCTTCATTTCGTTATGTACCCAGTAGTCATTCAGGAGCAGGTTGTTCAGTTTCCATGTAGTGGAGCGGTTTTGATTGAGTTTCTTAGTCCTGAGTTCTAGTTTGATTGCACTGTGGTCTGAGAGACAGTTTGTTATAATTTCTGTTCTTGTACATTTGCTGAGGAGTGCTTTACTTCCAATTATATGGTCAATTTTGGAGTAAGTACGATGTGGTGCTGAGAAGAATGTATATTCTGTTGATTTGGGGTGGAGAGTTCTATAGATGTCTATTAGGTCTGCTTGCTGCAGAGATGAGTTCAATTCCTGGATATCCTTGTTAACTTTCTGTCTCGTTGATCTGTCTAATGTTGACAGTGGAGTGTTGAAGTCTCCCATTATTATTGTATGGGAGTCTAAGTCTCTTTGTAAGTCTCTAAGGACTTGCTTTATGAATCTGGGTGCTCCTGTATTGGGTGCATATATATTTAGGATAGTTAGCTCTTCCTGTTGAATTGATCCCTTTACCATTATGTAATGGCCTTCTTTGTCTCTTTTGATCTTTGATGGTTTAAAGTCTGTTTTATCAGAGACTAGGATTGCAACCCCTGCTTTTTTTGTTCTCCATTTGCTTGGTAAATCTTCCTCCATCCCTTTATTTTGAGCCTATGTATGTCTCTGCGTGTGAGATGGGTCTCCTGAATACAGCAGACTGATGGGTCTTGACTCTTTATCCAGTTTGCCAGTCTGTGTCTCTTAATTGGAGCATTTAGTCCATTTACATTTAAGGTTAAGATTGTTATGTGTGAACTTGATCCTGCCATTATGATATTAACTGGTTATTTTGCTCGTTAGTTGATGCAGTTTCTTCCTAGCCTCGATGGTCTTTACATTTTGGCATGTTTTTGCAATGGCTGGTACCGGTTGTTCCTTTCCATGTTGAGTGCTTCCTTCAGGGTCTCTTGTAAGGCAGGCCTAGTGGTGACAAAATCTCTAAGCATTTGCTTATCTGTAAAGGATTTTATTTCTCCTTCACTTATGAAACTTAGTTTGGCTGGATATGAAATTCTGGGTTGAAAATTCTTTTCTTTAAGAATGTTGAATATTGGCCCCCACTCTCTTCTGGCTTGGAGAGTTTCTGCCGAGAGATCTGCTGTGAGTCTGATGGGCTTCCCTTTGTGGGTAACCCGACCTTTCTCTCTGGCTGCCCTTAAGATTTTTTCCTTCATTTCAACTTTGGTGAATCTGGCAATTATGTGTCTTGGAGTTGCTCTTCTCAAGGAGTATCTTTGTGGCGTTCTCTGTATTTCCTGGATTTGAATGTTGGCCTGCCCTACTAGGTTGGGGAAGTTCTCCTGGATGATATCCTGAAGAGTGTTTTCCAACTTGGTTCCATTTTCCCCCTCACTTTCAGGCACCCCAATCAGACGTAGATTTGGTCTTTTTACATAATCCCATACTTCTTGCAGGCTTTGTTCATTTCTTTTTCTTCTTTTTTCTTTTGGTTTCTCTTCTCGCTTCATTTCATTCATTTGATCCTCAATCGCTGATACTCTTTCTTCCAGTTGATCGAGTCGGTTACTGAAGCTTGTGCATTTGTCACGTATTTCTTGTGTCATGGTTTTCATCTCTTTCATTTCGTTTATGAGCTTCTCTGCATTAATTACTCTAGCCGTCAATTCTTCCACTTTTTTTTCAAGATTTTTAGTTTCTTTGCGCTGGGTACGTAATTCCTCCTTTAGCTCTGAGAAATTTGATGGACTGAAGCCTTCTTCTCTCATCTCGTCAAAGTCATTCTCCGTCCAGCTTTGATCCGTTGCTGGCGATGAGCTGCGCTCCTTTGCCGGGGGAGATGTGCTCTTATTTTTTGAATTTCCAGCTTTTCTGCCCTGCTTTTTCCCCATCTTTGTGGTTTTATCTGCCTCTGGTCTTTGATGATGGTGATGTACTGATGGGGTTTTGGTGTAGGTGTCCTTCCTGTTTGATAGTTTTCCTTCTATCAGTCAGGACCCTCAGCTGTAGGTCTGTTGGAGATTGCTTGAGGTCCACTCCAGACCCTGTTTGCCTGGGTATCAGCAGCAGAGGCTGCAGAAGATAGAATATTTCTGAACAGCGAGTGTACCTGTCTGATTCTTGCTTTGGAAGCTTCCTCTCAGGGGTGTACTCCACCCTGTGAGGTGTGGGGTGTCAGACTGCCCCTAGTGGGGGATGTCTCCCAGTTAGGCTACTCAGGGGTCAGGGACCCACTTGAGCAGGCAGTCTGTCCCTTCTCAGATCTCAACCTCCGTGTTGGGAGATCCACTGCTCTCTTCAAAGCTGTCAGACAGAGTCGTTTGCGTCTGCAGAGCTTTCTGCTGCTTTTTTGTTGTTGTTGTTGTTGTTGTGTAGCTGTGCCCTGTCCCCAGAGGTGGAGTCTACAGAGACAGGCAGGTTTCCTTGAGCTGCTGTGAGCTCCACCCAGTTCGAGCTTCCCAGCAGCTTTGTTTACCTACTTAAGCCTCAGCAATGGCGGGCGCCCCTCCCCCAGCCTCGCTGCTGCCTTGCCGGTAGATCACAGACTGCTGTGCTAGCAATGAGGGAGGCTCCGTGGGCGTGGGACCCTCCTGGCCAGGTGTGGGATATGATCTCCTGGTGTGCCTGTTTGCTTAAAGCGCAATATTGGGGTGGGAGTTACCCGATTTTCCAGGTGTTGTGTGTCTCAGTTCCCCTGGCTAGGAAAAGGGATTCCCTTCCCCCTTGCGCTTCCCAGGTGAGGCGATGCCTTGCCCTGCTTCAGCTCTCGCTGGTCGGGCTGCAGCAGCTGACCAGCACCAATCGTCCGGCACTCCCCAGTGAGATGAACCCAGTACCTCAGTTGAAAATGCAGAAATCACCGGTCTTCTGTGTTGCTGGCGCTGGGAGTTGGAGATGGGAGCTGTTCCTATTCGGCCATCTTGGTCCGCCCCCCAACCAGCTATATTTTTAACTATGTCTAGGATTTAAACCATTCACTGGGCTGTAGCAGTAGTGGGTAAGCACAGAATTATACATTTTAGTTTGTGCATTGATATGACCTCTCTGTTGGGTCGAGAGGGCAGAAAAGCCAGTGCTTTTAACTTACTCGATTTTTATTTGTGTGTATTAGAGATGTTTACTGTGTTCGTGGCAGCTCTTGTATTTTTTCAGAGTGCTTTCAATTTCAAATTTCTGTCCCTCTGTTAAAATTCTGTATTGCCCTAAATATGTGGTCATGGTAACTATATCTCAAAAATTTCAGGGAAGCCAGACATTCTCAATTTCTAATTTTTATCAACTGTATCTTTTCTCCATCATTTGATTTATAGATTGAGCAAGTTATTGCAAAAGGGAAGTTCGGGGGAATGGGAGAAGATATTAGCATTAATTAAACACATGGCATCACCAAATAACTGTGTAAAAAACTCTTATTATTGTCTTTAATCCTTGAGATGTTAGAAACCCTTGATATTTAAAAAAAATATTTTGGGAAACTCTACTAGAAAATGATAGAGCTTTATATGAATCCTTTACATGAACAGTCACAGAATCCCACGTTATTCCTATTACACAGTGGTGAGTTGGTGAACACTACCTATATTTTAAAAGTGTCAAAATTTACAAGATTGGGTACAGTTAAGTAAATGTGTTTGTGCTTTACCTGTCAGAGAGTTGGAGTCACAGCCAGGCACGGTGGCTCACACCTGTAATCCCAGCACTTTGGGAGGCCGAGGTGGGTGGATCCCTTGAGGTCAGGAGTTTAAGACCAGCGTGGCTAACAAGGCAAAATCCCATCTCTACTAAAAATACAAAAATTCACCAGGCATGGTGGTGCGTGCCTGTAGTCCCAGCAACTTGGGAGGCTGAGGCATGAAAATCACTTGAACCCCAGAGGCGGAGGTTGCAGTGAGCTGAGATCATGCCACTGCACTCCAGCCTGGGCGAGAGTGAGACTGCATCTCAAAAAAAAAAAAAAAAAAGAGTTGAAGTCATTGCCAACCACTTAATAAGCCAAATATCTTATTTCTCTTGACTTATACCTTGATATATACCTCTATTAGGGTTCTCCAGAGAGACAGAATCAATAAAATATGTATGGATAAATGAGAAGAGATTTATTAAAAGCATTGGCTCATGTGATTATCAAAGCTTAGAAGTCCCATGACATCCTCAAGCTGGAGACCCTGGGATGCCAGTAGTGTGGCTCAGTCCAAGTCCAAAGACCTCAGAACTAAGGAAGCTTGTGACAATCCCCATTCCATGACCAAAGACCTGAGAGCCTCAGGTGGGGAAAGGGGTTGCTGGTATAAATTCTGGAGCTCAAAGGCTGGGAGCCTGAAGGTTTTGTCCAAGAACAAGAGAGGAAGAGTGTATCCCGGTTTGAGCAGATAGATTGACACATTCACCTTTTCTGGACTCGGAAGAATGAATGGTGCCTTCTCATATCGAAGGCAGATCTTCCCCACCTATTCTACTCAGACCCACATGCTAATCTCCTCGGAAAACCCCCTCACAGACACCTAAAAATAATGCTTTACCAAGTTTCTAGGTATTCCTTATTCCAGTCAAGTTGAAACCTAAAATTAACCATCACAGTACCCAAAGCCTGCATATTTAGAGCAGAGATGGAAATGGAATCCCATTTGTACCTCCTGTGCTTCCATTTACGTGGGATTCTTCAATTCCCACAGGACTAAAGCAAGTTTCCTTTGCTAGCCTGAACATCCCTGTCCCACCTCCTCCTCTCCATGGTTGCTGCTTCTGGGTACACACTCTTTCTCCCTTTCGTCCATTGATGTTATCCCACTGTTTTGCAACTCATCGTTAGGCGAGAAAGGTCAACAGGCCCTACGGCATGATCTTTAAAAGGCTGATAATGTCAAGATAAATGCATCCTCTTAAATCTGTTTTTAAAGGCCAGAACCATTCATGCATTTCTAGGAGAGGATAATGACATCAAAATTATTACCAGGAGCCAGTCCCTGTGATCATCAGGGGCAGCCAGGATTTACTGTTCAGCTGGACAGAAGCCTTTGCTACTACAAGCCTGTGTTTCATCTCTGGTGGACTCAATTTTAGGGAATGAAGAGCAAAGTCATTCTCTCTGCACTCTGCAGCAAAGCAGTATGTGCTCTACACAAATGAACAGGTGCCCTCACTTGACGTAAAAAGTCTTATAAAAGTCTTTCTCTCTTAAAGTATAAATACATAGTGTGTGAGATGTATACATATGTATTATAATACAGTAAATTATAGAGTAGATCCACTTTTTAGTTCAGTTACATAGCTTTTTTCATACTTGGATTTGAAATGAAACATATGGCTAAGGAGTTATAAGTTTCTTAGAATATTTGTGATCAAGGTTCAGTGGCTCATGTATTTCTTAATTTCTTTACTTTTCTTGAGAGAGTCAAGCTCAAGGTGACTGTGAAAGTCACTGAATTACTGAATCAGGTACCACTATTGGCCAAATATCCTGGCAGTCACTTTATGTCTTGCTGATCTCCCACAACAGTGATGGGGATGGCAATCTTTGGTATTTTACAGATGAGAAACAGCAGAAGGCTTGAGAGGTTGAGCAACCTTCCTAAGCCTGTTTTAGGGTGTTGGGCGGCCGGGGGCGGGTGTGGTTTAACTCCAAGACCTGTGCTCTATTAATACACCCCTGTTTCAATCTCAACAGGATTATTCAAAGTTCAGAAACATGGTGCTCTATCTAAATCAGTGTGTTTGCTCTAGAATCAGGAAGAGCACTCAAGTTGTGGGAATAAGATTGGGCTTGTTGACCAAAGCATGTTTTGATACCATCTCTTGAAAACTTAAACGTGAGATGATAACTGTTCATCTCCTATGACGGTCTACCTAAATTAGGCAAGAGGGGGTCCAGGAGATCTAGGTGGGTTCCTTCTTGGGTTATAGAGAAGTTATGAGAAGGCAAGATCTAAGAGGAACTTCAGCAATGAATAAACATAAATGGGCTCAAGTAAGTTATAGAATTAACTTATAATTTAAAACTGAAGATGTTCAATGTTTACTAGTGAAAAACCTTAGACATTGACATATTTGGGCTATGATAGCACCCTCAAAGGAATTATCCAGTCATTTTACATAATATTACTGAACAGGGTTGAGGGACAGGAATAATGTTGGAAAGGAAATGTAATGCCAGAAAAACACGTTCTCCAGGCCACAAGCTGGGAAGAGTTTTAGTGTAAGCTATGTGGGAAAAGGGAAAAATTGAAATGTAAGAGTTAGTGTTAGCTTCTTCATGGCTCTAAAAGTCCTATCATCACAGCAGAAGCTTTGTGGGCACTCTAAGAGTCAATAATTTTGTGGGTTTGCATTAGAGAAGTGGACAGTACGTCTAAATCAAGGTGATGACCCCACTGCTCTTGACCAACACTGGCCCTTTGCAATACCCTGGCTCATAGCTAAGTGTGGCTCCCTACTTATTTTGTCCACACCCAGGTATTATTTTTAGTTGCTTTTCCAGAGCAACGGCCTCCAATATTTGCATGTGATGCAACTGGCTGGTAGAATCTTCTCTTGGGAGGGCTCCACTGCCAAAATATCAAATGGTTGTCTAGGAACTTCAGTCATACCTCACTTCATGCCAGATCTGTACCTTTAAAAGGTTTTCAGGAAATCATTATTTTACAATTCCAATTTCACTGAAATGCCACAAAGCATGAAATATTTTGAAGTTTTTTAATAAGGAAAACTAGAATAGTTTTGTGAAAGACAGCTATACGTATAGATCCTTGATGCTTTTTCTGTTGATTGTATTTGCATAGAATAGGTTTGTTTAAAAATGAGAACCCACTTGTAGTCAGTTTCACTATTGGGAAATACTGATTTCATATCTATATCTCCTTGCTAAAAAATTGAGAAGTGTAAGAATTTGGCCAAATGTAACTCTGCAGCCTCTGCATTTTGTTAATAACATCATAGTACCTCATGGGGTTTTTAACACCATCATTAAGAGGAGCTCATTTGGTTCTCACCTTTATTATCTCATTTATCTTACTATCCCTGGGAGGCATGGACTCAGATATTGCTGCTTGTATTTACAGAGAGGAAACTCTGAGAGGTCAGCCAATATAAAGTGATGGTCAGCAAGATGGCTTTAGAGAGAACTCACCTCAGCCAAAAGCAGTACAGCCTCCCAGTGTTGAAAGTAGGATCCCAGAAGCTCTTGACACAAGGGTTCGAGGGAAGGGAGATTCTGTCAAATGACTGTCTCTGTCTCCTACTTGTTTCTCTCTACCACTTATTAGATACACTGTGTCACTGTGGACAAATTACTCAACTCTGACTCACAGTTTTCTTATCTGAAAAATGCAAAGCGTTGTATCTGCCTCACTTCTGGAAAGAGATTCTTTCCTAAGAAAAATTAGCTCTGATTCTGAGTAGGGGTGAGGGGAAAAAAGTGAATGAGGGTCTGCAAAAGGGAATGAAGTCTCCTGAACATAGCTTCTGTAAGAAGAGTGGCATAGTCACTGCTTCAGCCTCAGGGCTCCCTTCCTTCCTACACTACATAGGTTTTTAAAATATAACTTCTCCTATGTGCATCTCGTCTTTCCCCAGTTTTAGATCCTAGACTCTCAGAGTACCCAGCTGGGGCAGACTTCAGATAATTATAGTTCAAACCCCTCTTATTATAGATGAGAAAACCGAGAACCAATGAGGGGATTCCAAGAAGAAAGCCAGTCTGTTGCATTTCCTTTCCTGTAGAAGAGGGGTCTCCAACACCCCCACACCAGTCCGAGGCCTGTTAGGAACTGGGCCACACAGAAGGAGGGTGAGCAGCAACAGATGAGGGAAGCTTCATCTGCATTTACAGCCACTCCCCATGACTCACATTTCCACCTCAGCTCCGGCTCTAGTTGATCAGCAGCTGCATTCGATTCTCATAGGAGGGCAAACCCACATGTGAGGGATCTAGGTTGTGTGCTTCTTATGAGAATCTAATGCCTGATGATCTGTCACTGTCTCCCATCGCCCCTGGATGGGACCACCTAGTTCCAGGAAAACAAACTCAGGACTCCCATTGATTCTACATTATGGTGAGGTTGTATAATTATTTAAATATTTCAATGTAATAACAGAAATCAAACACACAATAAATGTGATGTGCTTGAATCATCCTGAAACCTTTGCCCCAACCTCCAACCCAGGTCCATGGAAAGAATGTCTTCCACAAAACTGGTTCCTCATTCCAGAAAGGTTGATGATATGGTTTGGCTGTGTTCCCACCCAAATCTCGTATTGAATTTTAGTTCCCATAATCCCCATATGTTGTGGGAAGGAGCCCATGAGAGGTAAATGAATCATGGGGGTGGTTACTCCCATGCTGCTGTTCTCGTAATAGTGAGCTCTCTCAAGATCTGAGGGTTTTATAAAAGGCTTTTCCTCCTCTTGTTTGACACTTCTCCTTGTTGCCACCATGTGAAGAAGGATCTGTTTGCTTCCCCTTCCACCATGATTGTTGGTTTTCTGAGGCATCCCCAGCCATGCTGAACTATGACTCAATGAAACCCCTTTCCTTTATAAATTACCTAGTCCTGGGTATGTCTTTATTAGCAGCAGGTGAACAGACCAATATAGTCGGGGACTGCTGCTCTAGGAGGTTTTCTCTCATCACCTGCCTCTGTTTTTGAAAACTCTAGGTTTCTGGGAGGATTAAGCTAGAAAAAAAGGGACATATTAGGTGCTGTTGAGTAGAGAACCATGGGACTAGTATGAGAGAGGAAAGTGAGATTCCTCAAATCTAGAAAGACAGTGGTGGTTCAGAGGAGACTTTGAGGCTTATGTAATTTTACTCTAGTGCACATTTATTCCACAACTCACTTTGATGAAGAATCTTCAGCTGCATGGGGCCCCTAACCCACGTCACTCTGTTCCACCTCAGTGGAAGACCCTTTGGCTTTCTTAGACAATTTCCTCTGTCTTTACTGGGGCAAGTTAACTTATGAATGGGAGCCCATATTTGCTAGAATCTTAACCTCAGCCAGATTAGAGGAAAACTGTTATTCTTCCCTCAATTTAAAAGGTATTTTCCTTCTGTGTGTACATGCATGTATACACACACACACATGTATGTAATATACACATATATACATATATACTGTGTGTGTGTATATATATATATATTTCTATGTGTGTATATTTCTTTGTACATAAAAAAGCATAAAAGTACATCCTGGCCAAGTTTATTTCCTCAGCCTTTCCTGTATGGGTTCCATCTCTTCCCTGTCACCATCAATTCTGTCTTTATCTACAGCTTGAAAAGCAAACATCAAGTCCATTTGTATCAACAAAGTTGCCTATCACATGCTGAAAAGGCTGGTATTTTATGCATGTTTTACTTCTCTACAATCAAAAATATCTTAAGTTAAATGAAGACAGGAAAGGCATTCATGAATAGAAATGGCAGTGTCCTGATTTTATCATTTTCTATCTAGGTGCCTTACCCATTTGGTTTAAATGGCAGTTAGATTTTTTTTCAATTATCCTCTTCTAAAAATGCAGTGAATTTGAAGCAAAAAATCCATCTAGTCCTATGTAAATGAGCCTTGGGAAAATTGCTTTCTATTATCGATATTTTCCAGCAAGAGCCACAGTGAGGAATGTGTCTCTTCTGAAGTATGTGCTGTTTCTCCTTGGAACCTTGCTTAGTAATCATCCTGAAACTCTGAGCTATATAAACTACTATGAAGTCCTTCTTCAAACTCTACGACAATGAGGAAGCTTTATTCTCTCCTTGACGTTACTGGTATGAGGGAAAATGGAGTAGAACCCAGGTGGACCCAGGTGGAGGCATGTCCTATGTCACAGAGACCCTGTTTAGGGCACTGGCGCCCTGATTAGAACTCAGCAAGTTCAGTCAGATAGAGGCTCAGAAGCATGACCACTTTACAGTAGAAAACATGTTTTAAAAGCAGCAAATATTGGACTCCCCTTTTTACCTTGACCTTAATATACAGTATGTGTGTATATTTAAGACATTTTTTTCCATGGACCAGGGGTTGGGAGGGAAGGTTTTGGGATGATTTAAGCATACATACTTACTGTATTTGGGAGACTGTATATATACATATACTGTATATAGAATATCCTCTTTCTTCCTGGTAATGATGATCATTCTTACCTTATGACCGTCATCACAATCGTCAATATCTTAAACACAATAATCATTCTCACTATCACCATTATCATAGCTCTGACTTATTAAGCAATTACCATGAATGAGACACTATTCTAAGCACTTTGCATCTTTGTTATTTATAGTCACTACCAGCTTGTAATATAATTATTTATGATTATCATTTTAAGAAATCTGAAGCTTAGAGACAAAAAGTTATCTGCTTATAGAAGGAGGCCTGGGCATCATCTGTGAATGAGGAAGTAGCCCGTGAGGGCCCCAAAGTGCTTCTGGATATCTTCCAAGACACAGTATACCACGCTGTTACTTCCTTTACCTGGCTCCCTTCCTCTGCTTCCCTTTGGCTTGGGATTTCTGGCAGTAGCTTTACCCCCTCCCACCCCCCACTGACTCCAGCTTGTGATTTGGCAGCCTCTCAAGCATGCATGGGTTTATAGTGAGGTCACATTGCCCTAGTACTCTTACTTAGGGCAACTGGTGACTAGGACTGCAGATCTTAATGTTACTTAATAGGCTCAACATTATTATCTTCTTACATAACTTAGATTTGGCTCACGTTTCACATATGTGACTACGTCTAAGTAAAAATAAGTATATTATGTGTTCAGTCTATGGCTAGGATTATGACAGTATAAGAAGTATCACCTCAAAAGGGGATGTTCTCCTTCTGGCTATGGAGGATTAGCTTAGATCAGATTGATCCTTTCACAGAGAACTAGATAATGTGCATAAAATGATTTAAAAATATCCCAGAAGGGATTTTAGAGTAACTGAGGTTACCAAGCCCTAAGCAGCCAAGAGCCCAGATAGAAGGGAAGTGCAGAATAAGGTAGGAGCCATGTTTGCTGAGATAATGGTTGAGAATTTTCTAAAACTGATAAACACACTAACCTACAGAGACAATAAACTTGACAAACCCCAACAAGAATAAAATAAAATAAAACTACATATAGGTAAAACATAGTAAAACTGTTTAAAAAAAAGTAAAAATTTTAAATAGAGACAGAAGAAAAAAGAGACATATAACTTTTAAAGAAAAAGAAGTAAAATGCAGACTTCATTCAACACAAATTATATCATTGCCCACTTTTTAATGGGGTCGTTTTTTGCTTGTTCAATTGTTTAAGTTCCGTTTACATTCGGGTTAGTATAGTAAGCCTTTGTTGCATACATACTTTGCAAATTTTTTTTTTTTTTTTTTTTTGCCATTCTGTAAGCTGTCTGTTTACTTTGTTGATAGTTTCTTTTGCTGTGCAGAAACTCATTAGTTGAATCACATCCCATCTGTAAATGTTGGAGGTTTTTATGTTGCAATTGTTCTTGAGGACTTAGTCAAAATTCTTTGCTAAGGCCATGTCCATTAGGGTATTTCCTAGGTTTTTTTCTAGGATTTTTATAGTTTTAGGTCTCACATTTAAGTCTTTAATCCATCTTGAGTTAATTTTTGTTTACAGTAAAGATACAGGTTTAGTTTCATTCTGCATATGCACAGCCAGTTATCCCGGCACCATTTATTGAAGAGAAAGTCCTTTCCCCATTGCTTATTTTTGTTGACTTTGTCAAAGATCAGTTGGTTGGTTGTAGGGAAATGGCTTTATTTCTGGGCTCTCTATTTTGTTCCATTGGTGTGTGAGCCTGTTTTTGTACTAGTGCCATTGCTGTTTTGGTTACTGTAGCCTTGTTATATAGTTTGAAGTTGGGTAATGTGATGAAGTCTAACTTTTATTTTTTGCTTAGGATTGTTTAGCCATTTTAGCCATTTGGGCTCTTTTCAAGTTCCATATGAATTTTAGGATCGATATTTCCAATTCTGTGAAAAAAGACATTGGCAGTTTGCTAGGAATAATATCAAATTTGTAGATTGCTTTGGGCAGTATACTCATTTTAATGATATTGATTCTTCCAGTTTGTGAGCATGGAATGTTTCTCCATTTGTTTGTGTCATCTGTGATTTCTTTCAGCAGTGTTTGGTAGTTCTCCTTGCAGAAAATTTTCACCCCCTTGGCTAGATGTATTTCAAGGTATTTTATTTTTGTTGCTATTAATAGGATTGTGTTCTTGATTTGGCTCTCAGCTTGAATATTATTGCTGTTTAGAAATGGTACTGATTTTTATACATTTATTTTGTATCTTGAAACTTTATTGAAGTTGTTTATCAGTTTTAGGAGCCTTTTAGTGGAGTCTTTAGGGTTGTCTAGATATAAAATCATGTCATAAGCAAAGAAAGATAATTTGACATTTTTTCCTATTTGGATGCATTTTATTTCTTTCTCTTGCCTGATTTGTCTGGCTAGGAGTTCCAGTACTCAGTTGAATAGGAGTGGTTAGAATGGCATCCTTGTCTTGTTCTAGTTATTAAGGGGAATCGTTCTAGCTTGCACCCATTCGATATGATGTTGGCTATGGGTTTGTCACAGATGGTGTCAATAATTTTGAGATATGTTCCTTCAGTGCCTACTTTGTTGAGGGTTTTTATCATGAAGGGATTTTACTGAAATCTTTCTGTGTCTATCAAGATGATCATATGATTTATGTTTTTGATTCTGTTCATGTCGTGAATCACATTTACTGATTTGTGGATGTTGAACCAACCTTGCATCCCAGGAATAACACCTGCTTGACTGTGGTGAATTAACACTTTGATGTGATGCTGGATTCAGATTGCTAGTATTTTGTTGAGGATTTTCATATTTATGTTTGTCAGCGAGAGTAATTTGTAGTTTTCTTTTTTTCATCGTCTTTGCTGGGCTTTAATGTTGAGCTGATGCTGACTTCATCTAATGAATTAGGGAGGAGTCTCTCCTGCTTGATTTTCACTTGATCTTAGCCAAAAGGCCGAGAAGCAGTCCTCCTCGTTGATTTTCTAGAATAGTTTCAGTAAGGATTGGTACCAACTCTTCTTCATATGTCTGGTAGAATTTGGCTGTGAATCCATTTGGTCCTGGGCCTTTTTTGGTTGGTAGTCTTTTAATGACTGATTCAATTGTGGCACATGTTATTGTTCTGTTCAGGGTTGCAATTTCTTCCTGATTCAATCTTTGAAGGTTGTGCATTCCTGGGAATTTATCCATTTTCTCTAGATTTTCTGTTTGTATGCATAGAGGTGTTCATATTAATCTCTGAGTAACTTTTGTGTTTCTATGGGATTGGTTGTAATGTCACCTTTGTTGTTTCTAATAGTTCTTTTTCTTCTCCCTTTTTTCCTTTGTTAATCTAGCTAGTGGTCTATTGATCTTTTTTATCCTAACAAAAAATAAACTTTGGTTTTCTTAATCAGTTGTATAGATTTTTATTTTATTCAGTTCTGAAAAGAAGACATACAACATTACTAATTATCAGAGAAATGCAAATCAAAGTTACAATGAGATATCATCTCAAGTCAGTCAGAATGGCTATTAAAAATAGAAAAATAACAGATATTGGTAAGGCTGCAGAGATAAGGGAATGCTTATACACTGTTGGTGGGAATATAAATTAGTTCAGCTACTGTGGAAAGCAGTTTGAAGATTTCTCAAAGGACTAAAGATAGAACTACTATTCAACCCAGCAATTCCATTGCTGGGTATATCTCCAAATCATTCTCCAAAATAAATCATTCTCCCAAAAAGAAACATGTACTCATATGTTCATTGGAGTGGTATTCACAATGACAAAGACATGGAATCAACCTCAATCCCCATGACTGGTGTAGAATTTCAAAATTTCTGTGATTTGCTTTAATTCTTAAAAAAATGTCATTCCATTTATTCTGCCTTCCATAACTTTTTTTTTAATTTAATTTTATTTTTTATTATTATTATACTTTAAGTTCTAGGGTACATGTGCATAACGTGCAGGCTTGTTACATATGTATACTTGTGCCATGTTGCTGTGCTGCACCCATCAACTCGTCAGCACCCATCAACTCGTCATTTACATCAGGTATAACTCCCAATGCAATCCCTCCCCCCTCCCCCCTCCCCATGATAGGCCCCGGTGTGTGATGTTCCCCTTCCCGAGTCCAAGTGATCTCATTGTTCAGTTCCCACCTATGAGTGAGAACATGCAGTGTTTGGTTTTCTGTTCTTGCGGTAGTTTGCTGAGAATGATGGTTTCTAGCTGCATCCATGTCCCTACAAAGGACACAAACTCATCC
>NW_020257616.1:16461-17332 GCF_003255815.1 Theropithecus gelada
CTCCCCATGATAGGCCCCGGTGTGTGATGTTCCCCTTCCCGAGTCCAGGTGATCTCATTGTTCAGTTCCCACCTATGAGTGAGAACATGCAGTGTTTGGTTTTCTGTTCTTGCGGTAGTTTGCTGAGAATGATGGTTTCTAGCTGCATCCATGTCCCTACAAAGGACACAAACTCATCCTTTTTTATGGCTGCATAGTATTCCATGCTGTATATGTGCCACATTTTCTTAATCCAGTCTGTCACTAATGGACATTTGGGTTGATTCCAAGTCTTTGCTATTGTGAATAGTGCCGCAATAAACATACGTGTGCATGTGTCTTTATAGCAGCATGATTTATAATCCTTTGGGTATATCCCCAGTAATGGGATGGCTGGGTCATATGGTACATCTAGTTCTAGATCCTTGAGGAATCGCCATACTGTTTTCCATAATGGTTGAACTAGTTTACAATCCCACCAACAGTGTAAAAGTGTTCCTATTTCTCCACATCCTCTCCAGCACCTGTTGTTTCCTGACTTTTTAATGATTGCCATTCTAACTGGTGTGAGATGGTATCTCATTGTGGTTTTGATTTGCATTTCTCTGATGGCCAGTGATGATGAGCATTTTTTCATGTGTTTGTTGGCTGTATGAATGTCTTCTTTTGAGAAATGTCTATTCATATCCTTTGCCCACTTTTTGATGGGGTTGTTTGTTTTTTTCTTGTAAATTTGTTGGAGTTCTTTGTAGGTTCTGGATATTAGCCCTTTGTCAGATGAGTAGATTGCAAAAATTTTCTCCCATTCTGTAGGTTGCCTGTTCACTCTGATGGTAGTTTCTTTTGCTGTGCAGAAGCTCTTTAGTTTAATGAGATCCCATTTGTCAATTTT
>NW_020257617.1:0-14662 GCF_003255815.1 Theropithecus gelada
GACTGAAGGTGCTCTCTGTTGGAATAGGGGAAGGACAGGTTGGGTTTCATATTCATATTCATACATATTCAACAAGTTTGGGGGAAAAGCTATACATATTTATGCAGGTGCCGAGCACACCATAATGAGTAAACATATGTAACATACATCCCATGTTCACTTTGGAGTGGGGGTTTAGCACTAAAATGAGGTAGAATTTGGCCCTTTACATCATCAGATGAACTTCAGGACACAGGTGGTTTGTGTGCCACCTCTATAAGCTGGCAGAAACTGGAAATCTGTAATATTAGTAGCTTATCAGAAAAGAACGTAGGGCCGGTCCTCTGTCCAATCAGAGCTGATAGATGGTTTGGTTAGAGGGAGTTCAGTTATAGAAAGTTAGGAAATTTGCCATGCCATCTGGGCCCTGAACCCTTGACCCATAGGTAACTTTGTTTCCTTAACCTTAGGGTCTGTCTTTGTAGATAAAGGGGCATCTGTTTTGGTCTCTTAGATACAATAGCTTAGGGCACTGTAACCTATCCCTGCTTTAAGGAGTTGCATACTTGTTACCAAATTGATGTAGAGGGTTGGGACTGGCTGCATTTGAGGTAGTTAGAAAATGTGGGCTCAAAATGACAAATAAGAGACTGAAATAAATGGAGGAACTAATTGATTCTGGTTTTGGATATATTGATTGATTTGTCACAGGATGAGTGTGTGGATGTGTTTGTAAAGAAAAGAATTTTATCTGAGGACTGTGGGTCCTTTTAAGTTATCAGGCCTAGAGAGACACTAAAATGAGACAGAAATCACAGCCGTATCTCCTCCTTGAGCTATGTATTCATCTCTTGAAACTGCTTGCTATTGCCACATGGAGTTATATAGTAACCCAGTAATGCCACATCTGACACTACAACCCACACCCTATAGCTTAACAGTGTATACCCAATCATTAATCTATGTCACTTCTGTAAACCAATGAGAATTCCTGATTACAACTTTGTATCAGCTCACTCCTTGTCCCCTTTTTTGACATAAAAACCCACTTGTAA
The DNA here is from genome assembly GCF_003255815.1 of Theropithecus gelada. Classification (NCBI taxonomy): domain Eukaryota; kingdom Metazoa; phylum Chordata; class Mammalia; order Primates; family Cercopithecidae; genus Theropithecus; species Theropithecus gelada. The sequence goes on from NW_020257617.1 coordinate 1,035, forward strand.
CTGCTGCTAATTGGAGTGTATATTTAGGCTGACTTGCATCTGTGTTCCCAGGTTGCAATCCTCAAGCTTGACCCAAATGAACTCCCTACTTATAATAATTTTCCATCAGCTTCTTCCTTTATGTCAAGGAGTATGTGTGTCTGTGTACAGAGTATGTTCCAAAAGTGCTTGAACAGTTTAAACTTCACTAACTTCAGAAAAAAAAAGTTCTATAAATTTACACCTAAGATCCCTTGAAATTTTAATTATATACATTTATTGTACATTTATTTTCATTTTGTAGATGTTAAGTGATGAATTATTAGTGAAACCATGCCCCTGAGAGTTGAAGAAACCAATGACTAATAAAATTAATCAGTTTACAGGATAGCCGATTAAACAACAAAAACAACAATAACTTGCTAAAATGCCAGAACTCTCCCTGCTTCTGAGATTTAAAAATTGGCTAAAACGAATTAAAACTATTAAGGGCAACTGGAGTTTGCACAGAACAAGCTGGCCAACGTCACAGCCCAAATTTCTGCCACGTTTCAACCAACTCCCCACAAAAGTGCACATGTTATACATGAAGGAGCGTTAAACTAAACTGTGCATGCTGAGGACTTTCAGACCTCCCCTTTCCTTCCACCAATCAACTATTAATTCCAGAGGCCACCCCCTAAACCTCTTCTAATAAAATGACCACATGAAAGCCAGCACAGGGGACATATTTGAGCTGGACTCCTGTCTCCTTGTTGGTTAATTTACAATAAAAAACTTCTTTTCTCAAAAACCAAAATTGGGCTGTGAGCTTCTTTTCCTTGCTAACATTAGTCTTTTTTTTTTTTTTTTTTTTTTTTGAGACGGAGTCTGGTACTGTCGCCTAGGCTGGAGTGCAGTGGCCGGATCTCAGCTCACTGCAAGCTCCGCCTCCCGGGTTTACGCCATTCTCCTGCCTCAGCCTCCCGAGCAGCTGGGACTACAGGCGCCCGCCACCTCGCCTGGCTAGTTTTTTTTTTGTATTTTTTAGTAGAGACGGGGTTTCACTGGGTTAGCCAGGATGGTCTCGATCTCCTGACCTCATGATCCGCCCGTCTCGGCCTCCCAAAGTGCTGGGATTACAGGCTTGAGCCACCGCGTCCAGCCTGCTAACATTAGTCTTAATCATTTGAGACAGTCCCTCTGATTGGAAATTATAAAAACTGACTTAAAAAAAAAAGTAATGTTCAACATTCACCAAACGAAATAAATATAAAGCAAATTTAAGTTTTATATCTGCATTTATGTAAGGCAAAAATATTGTGTAGATGAGATGGATTTGAGGACATATGTGATTCTGAGAGCAGCAAAGCCTGGGTACAACAAATATTCCAGGCAGTATTTCAGGCTTTCAAGGGAGTGTACTTGGTGGGGTCCAAGTTAAGGGCTCCAAACAGTAAAGCGAGACTTGGGTAATGCCTGGTTTACTATTGGAACAAACTGAAAATTCCACTAAGATAAATACATGACATGAAAAAGGATGGACTTGGGAAATGGAGTGGCAGGATAGGGCAAAGGGACCCAGAGAGCCCAGGAGAGTCGGCTGTGCTGGTGGGGTTGGGGCTGTGGACACACCCCCCTTTTGTTGCTCCCTCCACCCTCAGAAACCCTCTGTGACTCTTCCATGCTCTGTGATGCAGGCCTGGGTTTATAGTTAAGCCTGGGCACCCTCAGTGCTCAGTTGCTTCAGGCAGCCGAGCTATTCAGACCATGGAGAATATCCTCTGTTTTCTGAACAGCTATATTGAGACAGGGCTGATCCCTGACTCACATTACTTGGATATTGACCCCACCTTCATTTGTTTGAGTGGGTTGGGGTTGTTTATACTGTACTTGTTCTATGTGGTATTGATCCTGCATTCGTCACCCAGTGAAAAAAATAATGACATCCAAAAGGTAAGGAACTGTGGGTGAACACCCAAGAGAGATGCCCTGTTGTTGTTTCCCAAACCTATTCCCACATTTCTAAATAAGTCTGGTTGGTTCAGAGACATGTCTTACATGGGAAGTCTGAAGAGAGGATAGAGCTTCACTCTTCTGTGGAAGAGGTTGGGCAGACTTATTGGTTCAGGTGGACTAAGGTTTCCATCTGTAGCTCATAGACTACCTATCTGGCTGTGGTGGAGAGTTCCAGGATAAAATCCTAAACACAGTAATTCTGTGGTCCCAGATGGGATTATTTAGAGAGTATGGGCTCTCTGAAGGAGAATAGTCTCTGTTGAAATTTGATCATGAGTCACATTCCCATGTCACTTGTCATTCAACAAAGCCTTCCTTCATGTTGGGCTGACCAGGGGAGTAATGCTGAGAGTCTCTGAGCAGAGGCTGGAGCCAGAGGTCTGTCTCTGGGACACTTGTCCTGTGAGGCAGCATAGATGTGACTGTTGGACTCTGAGTCTGTGCCCTGGATGAGGACTTCTAACTCAGCACATCAAGTGTGGCTCTCACAGAAGAAATCCTCTTTCAGCTTTTCAGAGAAGGAAAAACAGGAAATATTTTATCACCTTCAAAAATTGACAACAGGATCATATTTCTATGAATTATAGTGTCATATAATTCTTGTATAATGAATAAATAAATGAATGAGCTTCATAGAGTGTGAGAGAAGTGTATCCCAGTCTGTCATTATCTTTCTTTTGTTCTCAGCATCAGGGCAGACCCAGGAGGAGAAGGAAAGGTGGAACATTAAAAGGTAATGCCAGCCTGCTCTATCTGAGCTTCAGGGTGACCCTTCCTGTCTCTTTCATGAGGAGTCAGTCCCATGATTTCTTAGAATGTCAGTTACTAGATAGTTTCAGAAAACGCCCTCAGAAGACAGGCTCATGGGAAAGCAATCAGACACGAGACACTACTCATAGTCCCTGCTCTGCCCATTCATGAGCATGATGGAGTTATGGACCTGAGTAATGGGTGTTGCCCAATTGGTGGCCAACTGCGATATTGAGGAAGGACTACTGGTTGGCTTGGAGACACAGTTTCTGTCTCACAACTTTGCAAAAGTACTTTAACTTACTTGATGCTCAGATTCCTCCTGGAGGTAACCACTGATGTCTGTGTTTCATGTGGTGGTTTTGAGCATCACATGGGGTAATGTATATGAAAGGACTTTACTAATGATGCCAAATACAGATCAGAACTTGTGAATATTATCAATAACTATTTGCCTTTTCCTACTGATTCTTGGGGCTATCAGAGTTTAATATCCCAAGGGTCTTCCACAGAGTGACTTCTGTATGATTCCTTGCCTCTATGTTCATTGCATATAATATATTGTTCTGTTTTCCCAGACGGCAAAAGTTTCCAGAGGGAAGTAGAAGAGGAAAGGAAGCTGCTTTCTATTCTGAAAAGGTGATTAATCACACCCCTTCTGTCCTGTTCCCACCCCCTCTTTTTTTTTAGCATGTTTTATTCATTTCAGGGATTCCTTGTAGGCTGCTGTAGTTTTGGGAGTGGGTAGCCATAGGAACGGGTATGTGAATGAATGCTTGTGGAGAGGCTATAGTGAGGTCATATGACCTCATATATGGTAAGGTCATGGGAGGGGGGCAATGTGAAGTGGGCAGCAGGATTCAGGGGGCCCCACCCATGCCAGGCTAATAGATCCTCCTTTCCTTGTTCTGGTTCTGGCTGCAGCTTTGGACCTCCTGTTTCCTGCAGTCCCCTGGGCCAGCATCATGATACCACCCGCTTTCGTCGACTGTTATGCCCAGACCCCCTCTGTCAGGTGTGTAACAGAGCAACTGCTGATATCCAGCGACTGCTGTCTTGGGAGTCCCTGAAAGATGCTGCTCCTTCTGTGTCTCCTTTGACTTCTGCAGCTTCTGCAACTGAGTCATCGTTCACTCTGTCTTCCACCCCCTCAGCAACCCCTCCAGAAGACCTAATATTGTCCCCTCGGCCTAAGCCTTCTCCACTGCCCCAGTTAATTCTCTCACCTGACTTGATCACCTCCTTAGCTGACTTGTTTTCACCCTCATCACTGGGGGACCCTCTGCCACCATAGCCTGTTTCTCCCCTGGATTCCAAGTTCCCCGTAGACCATTCCCCACCCGAAGAGCTTCCCTTTCCCCTTCTCCCACAACATCACATTCAGAGAGCGGAGCCCAACCTCTATCCTGTGGCCAGTATGTCTCTGAACACCATCTTTTCACTTGACTCCACCATATGCCAAGATATTTCCCAGGCCATGAATCCCACTGATTCGCGTGCTCATCATCACAAACCACCAATCCCATCTGCTTTACCATCAGAAGACTGCACTGTGACTCCGTTGAAATCAAGACTCACCATCTTGAAGCCTTTTCCGGAGATGTTATCTCTAGGTGGCTCTGGTGGGACATCCACCTATGCCCCAACAATCAAAGGCATTGACCATTCATGCCCTGCATCTTCAGAATTCTCCTGGTGGCATCCTCATGCCAAGGACTCTTTTTCCTCCAATTTTGTGCCATCTGATTTCATGGAGGAGCTTCTTACCCTTCATTCTTCTGAGGCCTCTTTAGGGTGGCACTCTGTGGCCAACCTCATACAGCCTGTTAACATCTCCTTTGTCAGTCATGACATTCTGGCACTCTTGGAGAGACAAGTCAAAAAAAGGTGTGATTTCCTGATGTGGAAAGAAAATGAAAACAAAGCAGGATCTTTCCCAACACAACTTAGGCCAAACTACCAGCTAAAGTCTTCACGGAAAATGTTAGCCTCAATTGCTGATAAGCATGACTTGGCAGCCTCCCTTACTTTTTGGGCTAGTAAAGGCAAACTAGAGGGGCAGCACATCCATCAGCAGCCCCCATACTCTAAGTGCTTTGAGGACCATTTAGAACAAAAATATGTGCAGCTCTTCTGGGGTCTCCCATCTCTGCACAGCGAGTCTCTTCACCCTACTGTTCTTGGCCAACGTGGCCATTCCTCCATGTTTGTATTCTTCAATGGCATTACAAATACATCTATATCCCAGGAATCCCAAGTACTTCCCCCTCCCCAACCTCTGTCCTTGCCTAATACCCAAGCTCTACCCTTGCCTCAAACCCTGCCCCAAGGTCAGTCCCCACATCTCACTCAGGTCCAGTCCCACGATCAACATCAATCTCCACTCCCAGCCCTACTACCTAGTCCTCTATTCCTGATTAGGATCTGTGGAGTGTGTTTTCATAGACCCTAGAATGAGGCACGGTCTCTTACGCCATCTGAAATTAATCTTCTGGAGTGTAACATGTTGCAGAAAGTGCAGGAAAGTGTGTGGGGAGAGCCTAGGTCAGAAACAACTTGAAAATGCCCTGACAGTATATTTGAGCAAGAAATTTGAGGAAATCAATGAGGGTCGAATGCCTGGGACTATGCATAGTTCATGGCATTCAGTCAAGCAGACAATGTCTCTTGCTGAGGAATCCCACAGCCAAATAAAACATCGAAATATGGCAGCATTGGTGAGTGAGGACCACGGCGTTGATACTTCCCAGGAGATTTCTTTCCTTAGCTGCAACAAACAAAAGATGTTTGAAACTCATATTAAATCTTCCCATATGAAGATGCTGTGGGGCGTTCCCCACAAGGTCCTGGAATACATGGAAATCTTCAAATTGAAAGAGGACCTTTCCAATTCCTTTTCCCATTTCAATTTTCCCTCCTCAGCCACCTTCATTTCACGGGGAGATACCAAAGATGGGGTCTCTAACTCTAATAGACAAAGCACTTTCCAAGGAGGAAAGTTGGGAACAACAAGCTCAGTCCCTGTCCTCGATAATCCTCATCATGTCACCTCACCTGTTGGCAAAGAAAAACCAGAGACTCTAGGAAGACAATTTACTGATGCTGACCATGACCTTATAGAGACAGATTCCAAAGATGGGGCCTCCATGCCCCTTAGAAAAGGCACTACAGATTTTCAAGGAGAAAAGTTAGAAACAACAAGCTCATTCTCCACCCTGGGTCATCCTCAACTGGTCTCCTCACCTATTGATGAAGAAAAGCAGGAGACCCTGAAAAGAGAAATCGCTGATACTGACAATGATCTTACAGAAAGTGTCCCAACACCTGAGGATGGCGGACAGACTTTTCTGCTCCCCGCACACAGCATCATAGACGAAGTCAGTCAGAAACAGACTGTACTGGCCAGTAGATCCAGCGCAGAGCTGCCCATAATGCAAGCTGGAGCTGGCCGTGAGTCAAGGGATAAGAGAGAGAGTGCCTGTAATGTTAACAGGCTTCAGGGCAGTAGAAAGACCTTTCCTGTCACCAATGGGTCGAAGGAGATGTTCAAGGAAGAGGAGAGCTGTGCTCTTCAATCACAAAATAGGAACAACTTGACATCCAGCAAGTCAGGAAGCTGCTTAGAGACAAATGTAAAAACAAGCACATCTCATGAAACTGAAATTTTCCCACCAAGAGTATCAGTTCCCCAAGATCCTAAATCATCATATCTTAAAAATCAGATGCTGAGTCAGTTAAAGTTGGTCCAGAGAAAGGATAGCCAACTTCAGAGCCATTTCACTGACATGTCTCTTGCCTTAGATAACTTGAGTTCCAAGGACTTACTGACTCATCCCCAGGGCATTTCAAGTCGGGACATAGAAACTTCCCAGGTGCTGCATGTCCACTTGGAGGACAGAGGGATCTGTGCGGCACAGCAGCAGGAGCCCAGTGTCCCTACCCATGTCTTACAGAAATGCCAAGTTTAGAATTTTTCACCAGTTACAAAGAGAGTGAGCCCTCTAAGACCCAAGGGAGGAGAGGTTGGTGGAGGGGATGCAGGGTTTGGGACATCCCAACTATCCCAACTCAGGAGAAAGAGCCACGCTATTGATAACAAGACATCAAGGGAGTTGCTTGGGAGCAAATCTTCCCTAACCTTGAAAACACAGCCTCCTCCTGAAAACCTTTTCAGAAAGTGGATGAAGACCTTTTTGCAGCAGTTTAATAAACCCAGCATAACATATGAAGAACAAGAAAGTTCCCAGGCAAAGGATAGCTCCCTGTCATCATCTGTGCAGAATAGAGGTCGAGTTACAAGTAGAGCTGCTCTTACTGGGACTACTGAAGCTCAGAAAATTAGGAAAGACACTGGGGAGTTCCTAGAAGCTGTGGCATAGGCATGGGATAGATGTCACCTGTCCCCAAGAGCCCCTTGCCTCCCCAGTACAACTTGGGAAAGCTAAGCATGGGCCAGATGTGGAGGGCAGAGCAGAGCCTGTCCAGGGCTATCCCCACAACTGCACAGCTCCCTCCCGCAAAGTGACATGTGCCAAATCTTGCAGCCAACAAGCTATCTTTGTTGGCCAGAATTATCCTATAATGATTAAACAGATCATAGACAAGTACAGACAGCCCGAGAAAGTTGAGGCATTTAAGGGGAAGATATTGTGTCAAAGCCATCCCCCATCCATGCCCCACAGGAAGCCTATGCCACATTCAAACCCCACTTGTTGGTGTCATGTCACCCTGGTGTGTCCAGCTGTCCCAACCAGTGCTAAAAGCACTGTGTTCAGTGATGTGCCTTTACCAACTGGACAGAAAACGCTTCCGAAGCATTTCCAGGGAGGAAAATTTTCCCCCACAAAATAATTCACTCCTTGTTGAGAACCTTGACTCTCCCTAATAAATGTTCTAATGAGATTGGTGTCTTTTCTGTGTATTGTGTTGGGAGGTATAGGTTTTGGGCAACCGAAGCTTGTGGTTAGGGAAAGGTAGGAGTTAGTTCAGCTCTTACTGACTCCCTCATTTGACTTTTAAAAGGTGACCAATCCTCTGGAGCTCTTGTGGAGGAAAGAGTATCACGTGCCTCCAAAGGTCCATTTTCTCCCTGATGAAGTCTGAGGAGATGAGCTCTTTTCTACCTCTTTGCTTGAGATTTACTGATACCGTATGGCAGCCTGCACCTTCCTCCCCATTCACTGCTTCATGTCCTTTAGAGCAGTAGGAAGGCAGGCCTTGCATATCTGAAGAGAGGGTCAAAGACAGGTATGTTTTTCAGAAATAGGGGTTTAATCACTGTTTAAAAAACGTTGTCACTGACCACAGCATTATGTAAGTTGGTGGTAGTGTTTGGGGTATTGCTGGTTGGGGTAGGGTGTCAGGAACACTGTGGATGCTGCTTAAGAGTTTGAAAAGCAGGGCATCTTCATGATTTAGGGAAGCACATTTTGACCTCAATGTTGAGGTCTTTCTACTAATAAGTCACTTGGGGAAGTAGTTCCCTTCCCTGTGTATTTCTCCATGCTGCCTGGGTTGATGAAATTTTCACAGAGCAAAAAGATCACCTAGCTATCTGTGGTAGGAATGTTGACCAGGCAACCACCTACCTCCTAGGGTAAAATATAGCTGAGAGTAAGGAAAAGATGTCTTATAATGAATGAGAAAGTAAGAAAAAAGTGAAGCTAGGAAAGGATGGTCATGCTAGTGGAAAAAGGTTTATGTCCCATCATGCCCATATCAGGACCCTTTGTCAATCTGGATCTAGGCACCACCCCGTTGAGGTTTACCAGGGCACTGCTAAGCTGACAGATGCCATTTTGGCAGAAGTGTCCATGGGGCTGTTGTTCCAGGACTAAAACAGTATCTGCAGGGCTGTTGTTAACACGGCATCCCTCTCTTTAGAGAAGGTGATCTTTGTGCCTTCTTTCTAGCCATGTTGATGGCAACATGCAAGATCTTCCCTTAGTGTATATGGTGCACCTATCAGGATGGACGTGTCACTTATGATCTTCATGGGCTTAGTGGAATATAACAGATATTGTCTAGAACACCTGCAGCTCATGATCCAGAGGCGAGTCCTTGACTACGCATGAGGGTTAGAGATATTTGGAGGCTCATTATGAATCTTTACAGAATGCTCCTTATGGCTAAGAGTGTGCACATATACACCCTTAAAATATTAGAGGTCTGAAGAGAAGGCTACTCCATTTATATAGACTGGGACTAATAAATGAGGTGAGCTTTCTAGAGGTCACTTCAGGTAGGTTTTCCAGAAAAGTTTGTGAATGCTTGGTGTCAAAACAAAAGCAAAACAAAACAAATCAAAATAGATGTCCACTACAGCTCGCTCAGTCAACCATCCTTCTGTTTACCTGTCCATGCTTATGCTACTGACCCTGCGGTGTCTGAAGCTTGGGATTGCAGAAATAATTCAGATTTCTTGAAGGCTTTAAGAAGCACAAAATTGGGATGAAGCTCAGGGTGAAGAACTTGTGGAGGTGAAGAATCAGTGACCCGTGGATGCTGAGGGGATTCTCCATGTTCTTCTCTGTAAGCTTGTCTGCTAAATCCCGTAAGGCTGGCAGCCATGCTAACTGTTTTAAAATGGCTGAAGGGGGCCCAGTATTTGGTTTGATTTGGTTCTAAAATGAAGGCTGAGAGTCTTGAAATGAAAGGACAGAGTTGGAGTCTGCTCCTCTACTCACCATGTCGATGAAGGTTGTACCTTGGTATCAGACATGAGCCCCCAGTTTGAAGGGGCTACATTATCTGGGGTATATGACCTGGCATTCATCATCGTGTGTCAGGAAAATTTAGAACACAGACACACATGGGGAGTTTAGGAGCAGAGGTTTAATAGGCAGAAGATAAGAGAAAGAGAAACAGTTCTCTCTATAGACCAAGAAGAGTCTCCAAGTGGAAAAGACTGGCTGGCAGCGAATGCACCAAATTTTATAGTCAGGTTTGAGGAGGCAGTGTCTGACTTCCATAGGGCTCACGGATTGGTTCAATCAGGTATGATGTTTACATAGTGTACGAGCAAGGCTGGTTGCCCCAACCTAATCTTATTACGCAAATGGGCTTTCCAGTTGATCGGTGCCATCTTGTCTGCTCCTTACTGTACATGTGGCTGACAGAGAAAAGAAGATGGAGCCACCATCTTGAACATGTCTAGTCCGCTAGTTCCTGCCAGCATTCATCTGTGCAAGCTCCAAGCTTGCTTGTCTATGTCTGTAGCTTAAATTTACAGGCTGCTCCTTGTTAGAAAATGATTTGGGGCTGCTTCTCTTTAAAAAGAAAAGATTTACTGAGGACTCCCATACCCCTATTATCTGCCTAGGTAATTTCTTCTTAACTCCTGTATCAGCAACATTATAGCCCCAAAGTGAGAACAATTCAAATGTTCACCAACTAAATCAATGGATAAACAAAACATGATATATCCATACAATGGGGTGTCATTTGTCCATAGAAAGAAAAATGAAGTATTAATACATGCTACAACATGAATGGACTTTGAAAACATCACGGTGAGAAGCCAGACACAAAAATCCACATATTGTATGATTCCATTTAGTTGAAATGTCTAGAAATGAAAAATAGATAGAGATAGAAAGTAGATTACTGGTAATATAGGGAGGAATGCAAATATTGAAGAGTGAAGGCTAAGTGAAGCAGAGTTTCTTTTTGGGGTGATGAAAATGTTCTAAAATTGATTGCGGTGATGCATGCACAACACTGTGAATATGCTCAAAGCTGTTGAGTGGTATACTTTCGGTGAGTGGATTGTATAGTAAATAAATTACGTTTCAATAAAAACTTTTTTAAAAAGAAAGTTTGTATAGCAGCTTTATTCATAATTGTCCAAATTAGAAGCAACGGAAATGTCTTTCAGTAGGTAAGTAAACTTTTTTTGTATATCCAAAAATGGAACATCATATGCCATTGAAAAGAAATAAACTGGCAAAACACAAAAAAGGAGGAAACCTAAATGTGTATTATTAAGTGAAAGAACACAATCTGAAAAGGCTGTATGATTCTAAGTGTATGACATTCAAAAATGGGCAAAACTATGAAGGCAATAAAAAGGGCAATGGTTGTTAGGGGCTAGTGGGGAGGGAGGGATGAAAAAAGAGCACAGAGGATTTTTAGGGCAGTGAACTATTGTATATGAGATTACAATAGTGGACACATGTCATTATACATTTGTCAAAACCCACAGAATGTGCAACATCAAGAGTGACTGTTAATGTAAACTATGGGCTTTGGGTAATAGTGATGTGTAATTGTACGTTCATCAATTGTAACAAATGCACCACTCTAGTATGGGATGTTGACAGTTGGGGAGGCTGTGCCTGTGTGGGGATAGACGGTATGTGGGAAGTTTCCCACTTACTTTTCCTGTTGACATAAAACCTCTGTAAAAAATAAAAGTCAATTAAAAAGAAGAAGAGGAGGAGGAGGAGGAGGAGGAGGAGGAGGAGGAGGAGGAGGAGGTTGTTAATATCTCACAAGGCCCAACATCAGAGAGTTGGCATCAACTCTCTGAAGTATTCCCTGAACCCTGTTTTCCCTTCCTCCTGGCAGAAGAATTTTACTTCTTTATCTATCTTCCCATTGTGTATTATCTTTGATTGTTTTACAGCTTTCTGTAGCGTATTTTATTATACTTGTTTGCAGGTCTCACTTCCTGGACTATGACTTGTCCAAGGGCAAAGGCAATATCTTCTTTTATTGATATTTTTATAGTAGTAGGAATACTATGTAGTAAAGTTCAATAAATATTTGTTGTGTGAATGTATGAATAACATCTTATAACTACTGTTCTATTATTTTTTTTTTTTAGAGAAAGTCTCACTCTGTCACCCAGGCTGTAGTATAGTGGCATAATGTCATCTCACTATAACCTCCCCTTCTGGGTTCAATCTATTCTCCTGCCTCAGCCTCCCAAGTAACTGGGATTACAGGTGTCTGCCACCATGCCCGGTTAAGCTTTTGTATCTTTAGTAGAGACTGGGTTTCACCATGTTGGCGAAGCTGGTCTTGAACTCCTGACCTCAGGTGACTCACCTGCCTTGGTCTCCCCAGGAGCCAGGATAGACCTACTGTTTTAAAATATAATTATAGAGGATTTTGCCTCAGAACCTGTTCTGCTTCAGGCTTTTGGGGATCCTGAAAACAGCTGCCTCCAAGTGACTTATCCCAGGGACAGTGGCCAGGATGTGAGGGTGTGAGCATTGAGGAAACTTCCTAGGAAATTGGGAACATATGAAAGTCCTAAATGAATAGTTTATCTATACTGAGCATCCTCAAGTGGTAGCATATTACTCTAAGAGCTTCTGGAAAAGATTCCTCCTTGGAAATAATAAAACCAAGTGCAGTGTGAAATTCCAAGAACAGCCTTCGGGGTGGCAATGTAGGTAAATTGGGAGGATGTCATGGGGCCAAGGGTGAGACAGTCTCATCCTACCAGAAGCCACCTCTGCCACCTCCCAAAGTCTGCCTAAAATGCTTTGGTAGGAGCTTATTAGAAGGCTTGGAGGTAGATGTATGTACAATATGTGAAATGTTTTCCTGGGAGGGATGGCATTTTAAACTTTTATTTTATACATTACTGGAAGTCGTATGTAATATAATTCTTGAAAACAGATTTTAAGAGGGGGCTACAGAAAAAAACTATGAAGACATTGATGCTAAGAGTGGAAAGGAAAAGTTATCTAATGGATGATAGAGTACCAAAAATAGCTTTTCCCTTACTTCCCAATTTTGTCAGCATTTAACGGACAAAGTGAATATTCTTAACCATCCAACTACTTTAATATTAGGGCATACTTTTTACTTTAAGAAATTACATATTAATATGTGTAAAATAAAAGCATTATGAATGTAGAGAATTTATTCATCAGGGCTCTGATATTTACTACTGTCTGATTTAGAGAAGTCACTTACCCTCTCTGGGCTTCGGTTTCATTCACTGATAAAATAGGCACAAGAGGTCAAGGGCAGAGCCCGTGGCTTACAGAAGCTTGTGTCTCCTAGTTTCCAGCAGTAAATATTTATTAGATGAAAACTTGGCTGAGGCTGCATATCAAAGAGAGGAGGAAGGGGCATCTCTTGGCAGATTTTATCCTCAAGGCAGGTTACCTGCTCCTGCATAAATGAAAGGAGACCTGGCCTGAGTTGAAGGCTGTCTTATCCCTTCAGAAGAGATCAGTAACAGTGGTGGCCCATGGGTGTCTAACAAGGAGCTTTATAGTATTAAAAGAAACTTCAGATAAATTAAATTTAAAGGAGTTTAACTGAGCATGAAAGATTTGCGAATTGGTTAGCCCCCAGAATCACAGCAGATTCACAGAGACTCCAGAGGTGCCTCGTGGTTAGAACAAATTTATGGACCAAAAAGGCAAAATGACGTACATGAATCGGAAGTGCAGTACAGAAAGAGTGAGATTGATTACAACTCTGCCTTTGCCTTATTTGAACACAGTTTGAATATTCAGCAGTCTATGAGTGGTTGAAGTAGGGCCGCTGGGATTGGCCAACACTCAGCTATTGTTACAGGTCCATACTATTGAGTTAGGTTTTCAATTTGTCTAACTATTAGGCTAGGTTACAGTTCATCTGCAAGGACTCCAATATACAAGTATGGAGTCCTTTTCATGGCACAATTGTTTTCTTTCACAATAGTTTAAGAAAGACATGAGAAGTTAAGAGCAGTTCAGAGGACAGCTGTCATGATAAAGAGTTTAGAAAAGAATGTGTAGGAAGATGGGTCAGGGATGGGGGATATTGGGATCATTTAAACCTGACAAGACGAGCCTGAATAAAGTATGACAGGTAGTTGGTATTTGGATATTTGCAGGGGTGATTATGTAGAATATAGAGCAGATGTTCTCAAGTTTTTTTGGATGCCAAGGCAC
>NW_020257618.1:0-6800 GCF_003255815.1 Theropithecus gelada
TTCTTTCTTTCTTTCTTTCTTTCTTTCTTTCTTTCTTTCTTTCTTTCCTTTCTTTCTTTCTTTCTTTCTTTCTTTCTTTCTTTCTTTCTTTCTTTCTTTCTTTCTTTCTTTCTTCCTTCCTTTCTTTCTTTCTTTCTCTTTCTCTCTTTCTTTACAAGATCTTACTCTGTCATGCAGTGTTGCAAACACAGCTCACTGCAGCTTCTACCTCTTGGGCTCAAGTGATGATCCACCTGCCTCAGCCTCCCAAGCCTGGGAATACAGGCTTAGACCTGTGCTACCATGCTCAGCTAATTTTTTCTTTTTTTTTCTTTTTTTAGAGACAGGGTCTCGCCATGTTGCCCAGGCTGGTCTCGAATTCCTGGGCCCAAGTCAGCCTCCCAAACTGCTGAGTTTACAGGCATGAGCCACCATGCCTGGTCGTGAGTGTATGTTTCTAACTAAATTAATGAGAACAAGAGAGAAAAAATAGAAATTTATAAAATATAAGTGGTTCTGCCTGCCATTTCAATCTACATGTGCATCCTCTTGTGACAGACCAACTCTACTAGATGCTTAACTGAGGGCCACCTACAAAGCCCTGTCTTTCTTGCTGGTCAAGATCCTGTTTCCTTCCTTTTTTCATCCTCCAGGTGGCTATGTGCTCAGGGAAGGCTGAGACCTTCCTCAATCCAGGGGGTTAATCTCGGTTCATTAACTCCAAGCCAGTTTTGATGATTCTATTCCCTTTCCTTTATTGGTTTAAGAATGGGTTTATGCTGTATTTTTGATCAGTGAGACTTTGGGGGTCAGCTTTGGTGAGGGCTAGGGGGTGTTTTGGGGAAGGCTTCTTTATTCTTTTTTTTTTTTTTTTTTTTTTTTTTTGAGACAGAGTCTCAGGCTGGAGTGCAGTGGCACTATCTCGGCTCACTGCAAGCTCCGCTTCCCAGGTTCACACCATTCTCCTGCCTCAGCCTCCCGAGTAGATGGGACTACAAGCGCCCGCCACCACGCCCGGCTAAGTTTTTGTATTTTTAATAGAGATAGGGTTTCATCATACTAGCCAGGATGGTCTCAATCTCCTGATCTTGTGATCTGCCCGCCTCGGCCTCCCAAAGTGTTGGGATTACAGACGTGAGCCACCGCGCCCCGGCAGCTTCTTTATTCTTAAAAAGGGAGGAGAGGAGAATCCTCCCTTTTCCTATCTCTGAACATTTTCATGACACATGGAACTGCCGTGTCCATCTTGGGACATCAGAGGAAAGCCAAGAGAATTGCAGAGAGGTCAAACTGAAGCCATCAGGCCATTGAGCCACTGAATTAGCCACCTCTGGTGCCATACTACCTTGGGACTTGTTACATGAGCCAATGAATCCTCTGTTGTTTAATGCTCCATTAAATAATCTTTCTACTACCTGCAGGTGAAAGCATACTAAATGATACAGCATGTATCTGTTGTTCCAGTACCAACTGTTCCCACAGTTGGTCTCAGCCTCTTGTATCTCTCAAAATCTGAGCATCAACAAATCCCAAGAAATTCTAGAATTTCAAGATATATATTTTTGTACAACATGATTCTTAGTACAAGCCAACAACATCATCTGGTATTTAACATAAGAAACGGAGGTCTGTTCCTAGGCTGGAACTTTGGGGTTTTAGTGAGGTATGACACTATATTGTACTTATTGGCAGATTTAAGGAGTTTTCAAGGGGAGTTTTGACTATGGGAACTTCTGCCTTTTCTCTTTAGAAGCTAATCCTTTACTAAGATGCTACTGTAGGGAACTGAAAGGAACTTTCCCTTTCACCCTGTGAAGGTTCACTGAAAGACCAACTCACGAAAGGCAGATTAATTGGTGGAAAGATATATAAATTTATTTAACATGTGCATGGAAGCCTTCAGAAGGAATCCCCAAAGATATAGGGGAAATTGTCCATTTTTATACATAGGTTCAACAAAGTTTGGACAGCCATGTGGATCTAAAAAGGGTATGATCTAATGTTAATAGAGTGAGGAAACCCAGCAAGGCCTGTCTGTCTAGATTCTTCTTGAGCATGCATCCTCTGAGCATGCATTCCTTCCTTCTGAGTGTGAGGCAGGACCCCCTCTGGAATGGGGGTCTTATGACTTACAGTCAAATTAGGTAGGTCAGATAATTTCTTCATGGCCAGTTGTTACACAGAAAGCTGGTGGGAAATTTCAAGTTATACCTGTAGGTTTCATGGCTGGCTCTGGGGAGAAAGGGTTCTGGTTTCTATGACTCTGCCTTGGGGAACAGGGATTCTAGTTTCTTTTTTTTTTTTTTTTGGGACAGAGTCTTGCTCTGTCGCCCAGGCTGGAGTGCAGTGGCCGGATCTCGGCTCACTGCAAGCTCCGCCTCCCGGGTTCACGCCATTCTCCTGCCTCAGCCTCCCGAGTAGCTGGGACTACAGGCGCCCGCCACCTCGCCCGGCTAGTTTTTTGTATTTTTTAGTAGAGACGGGGTTTCACTGTGTTAGCCAGGATGGTCTCCATCTCCTGACCTCGTGATCCGCCCGTCTCGGCCTCCCAAAGTGCTGGGATTACAGGCTTGAGCCACCGCGCCCGGCCTGGGATTCTAGTTTCTATGGCTAGCCCTGGGGGAGAATGAGACTGAGAGACAGGAGGACAGAAGAATGTCAGAGAAAAACTGTTGTTTCTGAGGTTTTCATTTTAGGATATGTTTTCTGAGTCGCAACACAACTAAACCATGCAACTGGGCACAGGGGAAACAGGGAGTGGCCCAAAAGAAGTAGAAAGTATGAGCCTTTTAAGACCAGCCTGGGCAACATGGTGAAACCTCATCTCTACAAAATTAATAATACTACTAATAATTACATTTATTTAATAAAAAAAGAAAAAGAAAGTGTGGGCCATTATAACCTGGTTGAGGAGACAAAACTTAAATGGCAGGATTGATTTTGAGGCTAGAACACAGCAAATTTATGCAAAGGAGTCTCTATCATGGGACTTGGAGGTTGATGGGGAAAGTGAGTCTGGAAGGACTCCTTCTTCTCATGAGGCTGGGCTAGGCTATGCTGGTGTAATAAACAAACCCCAATCCTGTGGCTTCAAACAATAGCAGTTTAGTTCTCGTTCATACTACATGGCCAAGGTGGGTTGCTTGTGTCTCTGGGCTGCATTGCCCTTACACTGGGGCTCAGGCTGACAGAAATGCCACTATCTGGGATTGCCAGTTACTGTGGTAGAGGGGCAGGGTCATGTGACCAGTTCTGGCCAATGGGTGTGGACAGCAGAGACATCTATTACTTCTGGGCTGGAGCATTTAACTGCTGATGTAGGACACCTTGCTGCCCACACCCATTGGCCAGAACTGGTCACATGACTTCACCAACTCTAAGGAGGCCAGGAAGTGAAATCCTGTTACATGTCTGCAAGGAGAAAGAACTGGGAATATTTGCGTGAGCGGTATTAATGGCCACCAGTCACCCTGTTTGTCCAATGATCCATCTAAAATCTGTGTGGACAATGAGCAAGAACAAATTTCCACTCTCTTGCACATTCGGGTCCATTCACATGTCTTTCTTGCTTACTGTGTTTTCACCTGGTGGTGCCTGGTGATTCCAGGGAGTGTAGGTACAGTCAGTGTCCTTCCATGCAGTGCTACTCTCTCCCTCTGAGGCTCTGACCCTTTACTTTTACTTTTATTTAATTTTTAGTACTAACTAAGGTCAGAGCTAAGGAAGTCACCCAGTGATTTTTTCTGGAATGCCATCCATTACTGCTTCACCAGGTCTCTTTAGCCGCCTGACACCTTCATTGCTTAGTGTCACATTGTCTCCCTTTGTTCAAAGATGCAAAGTTATTTTGTCTACAGATTACTCTACTCAAACCCTCGTGTCTTCCTGCTACCAGCCCAAATCCCTCTCCCTGCAGATCCTCTTGTGTGTCCCTGGCTTCTCCAGCCGGGGCCTGAACTCAGCTCCTTTATTTTGGTGGCACACCCCTGTCTGCCCTCACATGTACTCTTCCCAACAGAAGTTAGTACAGAGAGGGCAGCCATGTAAGTCAACAGAGCACGCCCTGTGAATGGAGACACAGATGTTGGTGCTAGGGAATTGGAAGCCTGGGCTGATGGACTTATTCCTCTATACAGCTAGGCGAGAAGGTGTGTAAAAAGCAATAAAAAAAATTTTATGGCAGTTGATTTCATTTATTCCTGAGAGGTCTTTATAAAACTGTCCCTGATGGACTATTTATAAACGTAATATCAGCCACAAGTAGACAGATCTCAATTTCTCCTATCGCAGGGAAATGCAAACTTATTCTCTTCTGGGTGAAAGATGCTATTTTTTTCCTCAAGGTTTGGTCTTGTATTTTAAAAATGGAATAAAAGCTGTAGTATGTTGCTAGGGATTATAGGAATAATATAAATCTAATTTCTCTTCTCAAAGACATTATAAAATAATTTCAGCAAAGGGAGAAGAGGAATGTAAGAGGAAAATGGCTGTTTGAAAGTACAGTATGTAGAAGTATAAAATATATATTTCCTTCTATATTTAGATAGAATATACAATTTATATATATTATACATACAATATGTATTATAATATATATTATATATAGAATATATAGTTAGTATAACAATATATATGGAATACTTAACAACAATATATATAAAACAACAATATATGGAAAACTTAAATTTATAAAACACTTAAATATATTTTAAAATACTGAAGTATATTTATAGAATATATAAATTCTATATTTCTCTCTATATATATTCCATATATCTCTATATAGAATATATAAATGTATATATGTATAGAATATATATAATTTTTATCTGTATAGAATGTATATGTGAATTTATGTATGGAGAGAATATATATAGGATTTATATATATTTTTATAATATGTATATACATTTTTCCCCAAGTTCTTAGGTCAGGTTCTTTATATAGTTTGTTCCCCTACAACCAGAGGAAACTATGTTTGTATAACTAATAATAGAAATACATCAACCTAGAATATCTGTCTTTTACAATTGAACATCTAAGCTGTGCAAATGTTGGTACTATAGTTATAAACCATGGATCTTAGTGAAGGGGAACCTCTTCTCAGGAACTCAAACATGAAAGCAGATGTTAAAAGCCATTGCTAAAATTCTAGAGCTGAGAGGATTACAAATCAGCATTCTAAGCTATCCTCCTACCCACTGGTCCAATGCATTACATGTTGGTGGAATGGAAATCACCATTTTGGAAAAGGGAAGTGGCATTTTCAGATGCATAAACATCTTCCTATAAAGAAGTGTCTGCCATTTTCTATCTCCAAGTTCTCAAGATGACAGGGTCTCCTGCCCCTTGGTATCCAAATAAAATTGGCCTGTAGTCTACTGTGTGCAGTATGTGGGTTAAGTGCTTTCTCCAAGATTCTTAGTGTTGTGTCCTTCTTAGACTCCACATTCTCAGGGAGCTCCAATGAGCACACAGCTGCTCTCTTCTTTCCCTCCCCAAGTCCAAGTGTGGGACGACATTCAGCTTCCAACAGACAACTCTAGCACAAGATACTGGTGTAGAACAGATCTCCACCGTAGGTACGAGAGTGAGGGAAGAATTACATCATGACACAGCATAATAAATACTTTAAAATGAATTTGTAACCATTGCTGTTCTGAAAAGTCCTTTTTAGGCTGGGCATGGTGGCTCACGCCTGTAATCCCAACACTTTGGGAGACTGAGGTGGTTGGATCACTGGCGTTCCGGAGTTCAAGACTGACCTGACCAACATGGCAAAACCCCATCTCTACTAAAAATACAAAAATTAGCCAAGCGTGGTGGCAGGTGCCCGCAATCCCAGCTACTTGGGAGGCTGAGACATGAGAATTGCTTATGCCTGAGAGATAGAGGTTGCACTGAGCTGAGATAGTGCCACTGCACTCCAGCCTGGGTGACAGAGTGAGCCTCTGTCTCAAAAAAAGAAAGGAAGGAAGGAAGGAAGGAAGGGAGGAAGGAAGGAAGGAAGGAAAAGAAAAAGTCTTTTTTATTACCCCCTGGGAATTTCATACTGCCAATTTTTGCCCTAACTTCTTTCAATTTCTTTCCCTCTTCTAACTGCACCTCTTCCTTCTTATCTTCCTCCTGTGACGTGGGACCCACATTTTCACATCCAAATGGTCCATAGAGTTGCTTTGTTCTCCAAAATACAGTTTTCTCCTTGGAAGGAATTTTACCTGTAGCTTTTATAATAACATTTCTGTTCTCACAAACTTATCATCAGGATTAATCACATTTTTAAATTAAGATGTTATTACAAAAATATTTTAAATTAAAATGTTATTACTAAAAACTGCTAAACTAAAACATTTAGCAGAATTTGTAAGACAATAATATAAATTGCAATGACATGTTGGTGTTTTATTGGCTATTACTGCAATGATTGACAAAATAGCATTTTTAAACTAAAATGCTACATCTGTTTTCTCTCACTCTTGTTATGAAATGTTTTCTAGGCCGGGCGCGGTGGCTCACGCCTGTAATCCCAGCACTTTGGAAGGCCGAGGGGGGCGGATCACAAGGTCAGGAGCTCGAGACCATGGTGAAACCCCGTCTCTACTAAAAATAGAAAAAATTAGCCGGGCGCAGTGGCGGGCGCCTGTAGTCCCAGCTACTCGGGAGGCTGAGGCCGGAGAATGGCGTGAACCCGGGAGGCGGAGCTTGCAGTGAGCCGAGATTGCGCCACTGCACTCCAGCCTGGGCGACAGAGTCTCGCTCTGTCGCCCAGGCTGGAGTGCAGTGGCCGGATCTCGGCTCACTGCAAGCTCCGCCTCCCGGGT
>NW_020257618.1:7149-22548 GCF_003255815.1 Theropithecus gelada
TTTTTTTTTTTTTTTTTTTTTTTTTTTGAGACGGAGTCTTGCTCTGTCACCCAGGCTGGAGTGCTGTGGCCGGGTCTCAGCTCACTGCAAGCTCTGCCTCCCGGGTTCCCGCCATTCTCCTGCCTCAGCCTCCCGAGTAGCTGGGAAGTTTTTTGTATTTTTTAGTGGAGACAGGGTTTCACCGTGTTAGCCAGGATGGTCTCCATCTCCTGACCTCGTGATCCGCCCATCTCGGACTCCCAAAGTGCTGGGATTACAGGCTTGAGCCACCGCGCCCGGCGAAATGTTTTCTAATATGAAGTGTTTTCTTGATGGAAGACTAAAATATTGAGACAACATATATATTTATGTCTCACATCTCCTTCTTATGGCCATATAGCCTTTAATAAAGGTAGTGTTGCTTACAAAGGGAACGATTGTATAATGTAGAGAAAAAATACTTTCCAAACTGAAATAATACGTAGAGATGAAAACCAACACTTGTAAATGAAACTTTTATATGCAGAATTATGTTTGCATAGTTAAGTGAAGGGGTGGCCTGCCCCTCCACACCTGTGGGCGTTTCTCGTTAGGTGGAACGAGAGACTTGAGAAAAGAAATGAGACACAAAGACAAAGTATAGAGAAAGAAAAAGTCGGCCCAGGGGACCGGCGCTCAGCATACAGAGGACCCACGCCAGCACCGGTCTCTGAGTTCCCTCAGTATTTACTGATCATTATCTTTACTATCTTAGAAAAAGGAAAGTGGCAGGATAATAGGATCATCGTAGGGAGAAGGTCAGCAGTAAGACATATGAATAACGATCTCTGTGACATAAGTTTAAGGAAAAGTGCTGTGCCTTGATACGCATATGTAAACATCTCCATAAACCTTTTTAGTGCACAAAGAGCAGCATTGCACTAGCAAGTCCCACCTTTCGCCCTAAGGTGGTTTTCTCCCATCTTAGTAAATAGAACATACAATCGAGTTTTACACCGAGATGTTCCATTGCCCAGGGATGGGCAGGAGACAGATGCTTTTCTCTACCTCAACTGCCAAGAGGCCTTCTTTCCTCTTATATTAAGCTGAAACTGGATCCTTTCCTTACTCCTTATACGAAAATTAATTCAAGATGGATTAGAGACTTAAATGTTAGACCTAATACCATAAAAATCCTAGAAGAAAACCTAGGTAATACCATTCAGGACATAGGCATGGGCAAGGACTTCATGTCTAAAACACCAAAAGCAACGGCAACAAAAGCCAAAATTGACAAATGGGATCTAATTAAACTAAAGAGCTTCTGCACAACAAAAGAAACTACCATCAGAGTGAACAGGCAACCTACAGAATGGGAGAAAATTTTTGCAATCTACTCATCTGACAAAGGGCTAATATCCAGAACCTACAAAGAACTCAAAGAAATTTACAAGAAAAAAACAAACAACCCCATCAAAAAGTGGGCAAAGGATATGAACAGACATTTCTCAAAAGAAGACATTCATACAGCCAACAGACACATGAAAAAATGCTCATCATCACTGGCCATCAGAGAAATGCAAATCAAAACCACAATGAGACACCATCTCACACCAGTTAGAATGGCAATCATTAAAAAGTCAGGAAACAACAGGTGCTGGAGAGGATGTGGAGAAATAGGAACACTTTTACACTGTTGGTGGGATTGTAAACTAGTTCAACCATTATGGAAAACAGTGTGGCGATTCCTCAAGGATCTAGAACTAGAAGTACCATATTACCCAGCCATCCCATTACTGGGTATATACCCAAAGGATTATAAATCATGCTGCTATAAAGACACATGCACACGTATGTTTCTTGTGGCACTATTCACAATTGCAAAGACTTGGAATCAACCCAAATGTCCATCAGTGACAGACTGGATTAAGAAAATGTGGCACATATACACCATGGAATACTATGCAGCCATAAAAAAGGATGAGTTTGTGTCCTTTGTAGGGACATGGATGCAGCTGGAAACCATCATTCTCAGCAAACTATCACAAGAACAGAAAACCAAACACCGCATGTTCTCACTCATAGGCGGGAACTGAACAATGAGATCACTTGGACTTGGGAAGGGGAACATCACACACTGGGGCCTATCATGGTGAGCGGGGATGGGGGAGGGATTGCATTGGGAGTTATACCTGATGTAAATGATGAGTTGATGGGTGCTGACGAGTTGATGGGTGCAGCACACCAACATGGCACAAGTAGACATATGTAACAAACCTGCACATTATGCACATGTACTCTAGAACTTAAAGTATATTAAAAAAAAAAAAAAAATCCTCCTCAGCACAGATCCTTCACGGGTGTCAGGCTCAGGGACGATCAGGTCTTTCCCTTCCCACGAGGCTATAATTTCAGACTATCACATGGGGAGAAACCTTGGACAATACCTAGCTTTCCAAGGCAGAGGACCCTGTGACCTCTGTGTATGTGTCCCTGGGTACTTGAGATTAAGAGAATGGTGATGAATTTTCATGAGCTTACTGCCTTCAGGCACTTGTTTAACAAAGCGCACCCTGCACAGCCCAAAATCCTTTAAACCTTGAGTCACCACAGCACATGTCTCTTGCAAGGACAAGGTTGGGGGTAGGGTCACAGATTAACAGCATCTCAAATACAGAACAAAATGGAGTCTCTTATATCTACTTCTTTCTGTATAGACACAGTAACAGTCTGATCTCTCTTTCTTTTCCCCACAGTTAAAGGTAAAAATACTTGACCCATAATGATTTTCATTTATAATTTTGGTTATAGATTGTATCTATTAGCTATTGTTACAATAATACTGCTTGACAAACCATCCCAAGACTCATTGGCTTTCGTTGTCATGCATATGCAGTTGGCTGGGGGTTAGTTGATCTAGACCTGGCTTGGTTTCCAGCTGCAGATTGGATCCAGATCTGCTCCCCAGGACTCTCATTCCCCTGCAGGCTGACTGGGGCTTGTCCTTCTCATGCTGTAGCAGAAGTGCAAGCCTCACCTCTCAAGCCCATTTCAAACCTTTGCTTGCATTATGCCCTCTAACATCCCTTTAGCCAAAGCAAACATCAGTGAGACAGGGAAGACCATTTCTTCCACAGCAGGAGAGGAGGAGAATGAATATTTGCTGAACAGTAACTCAGACCATTACATAAGTGAAATATCATCTGATTGTCCATCATGCCCAACATCTGTGTCTCTCTGCCAGCCAAATCCAACAGGTATCAAAAGTGGCTTAAACCAGGAGGGGTTATTAGTCGGTTAAAAGCAAAGCATGTCAAGGAAATAACCTATTCATGTAGGAGAAAAACTTTTCTTCTATAAACATGCATTTAAGATAAAGCTGACAATCTCCTTGCAGCAGTTTCTTGAGAAGAAAGTGTAGGTCAAGGCACAACATTCCTCTGACCCAATTCCTGCAACCTAGTCAGAGAGAACAACTATTTGCACCATGAAATGACTTATAACCCACAGGTCTTGAGTAATTCGTTGTGCGTATATCCTATGAAATGAGGCTCTCAAGGACCCGGAATGTAAAATTAAAAAAGCAACCAGTGCTAATACATTAACATTTAATTAATTTCATTTTAGTTTATTTAAAGCATCATGTAATTTCAAGCAATTGTTATTCATTCATCACCTGTTGTTCAGTTGATTCTTACTAGAAATGCTGGAGTATAGCAATGTTACACATCTCTGGGTTCTTGATTTAGCACAGAGGCTGGTAGAGTACATGGGACAAACTAGCTCACTATCTGTTTTTGTAAATAAAGTTTTATTGGAACACACCCATGCCCATTTATTTCTATGTTGTCTGTAGCTGCTTTCACTCTACAAGGGCAGATTGAGAAGTTGCAACAGAAATGCTATGAACTCAAAGCCTAAAATATTTACTATGTGGCAAACAGAAGAAAAATGGCCAATCCTGATTGAACACAATGCTAGACAGTTGAAATTTTGGAATTTAGGTTATTCACACAGTTCTGGGATGAATATTTTCCTTGAGTTATCCTTAGATAACTATCCAAATACTTAGAGAAAAGTATTTTTTAGGAAAATCTATAATGTAAACAAATATTACACAGATAGTTTTAACCTCCTTAAGAAAATAATCTTTTTAATATGTTAGGTTATGAGCACTTATTTCCATACAGTTATTATACTAATCATAAAATTTGTATTTGCTTGTTAAATGAGCGCGGTGGCTCAAGCCTGTAATCCCAGCACTTTGGGAGGCCGAGGCGGGTGGATCACGAGGTCAGGAGATCGAGACTATCCTGGCTAACATGGTGAAACCCCGTCTCTACTAAAAATACAAAAAACTAGCCGGGCGTGGTGGCGGGCGCCTGTAGTCTCAGCTACTTGGGAGGCTGAGGCAGGAGAATGGCGTGAACCCGGGAGGCGGAGCTTGCAGTGAGCCGAGATCACGCCACTGCACTCCAGCCTGGGAGCACAGCGAGACTCCGTCTCAAAAAAAAAAAAAAAAAAAAATAAAAATAAAAATAAATGAGATCCTGAAAAACTCTATTAAATATTGCTTTATTAACCTTTAAGATTATTTTCCTTGCAATAAACCTATGTTTTTTTAAAAATATATACTTGCCAGTTGGGCGCAGTGGGCTCACTCCTGAAATACTAGCACTTTGGGAGGCTGAGGTGGGCACATCACCTGAGGTCAGGAGTTCGAGACCAGCCTGGACAACATGGTGAAACCATCTCTACTAAAAATACAAAAAGTAGCTGGGTGTGGTGGCACACACCTGTAATCCAAGCTACTTGGGAGGCTGAGGCCGGAGAATCACTTGAACCTAGGAGGTGGAGGTTGCAGTGAGCCAAGATTGTGCCACTATACTCTAGCCTGGGCAACAGAGCAAGACTCTGTCTCAAAAAAAAAAGTGTATATATATATATATATATATATATATATAGCCATTTCTTCAAACTTTTCACCGATATAGATCATTTTAACTCTATTCCACATACATAATTGCATCTGAATTAGTACAATTTTCCTATATTGTGTTTAAAAATATTTGAAAACACCACACTGGCCCCTGATCTTTTCTTTGATATTAGAAAAAACAAAATCTTGTGTCTTGCCAGGTGTCCACTCTTGGAGACAATTTGGTAGCTTTAGAAGAAAGAAACATTAGCATTTCTAAAGACTTGGAGTTATTTCCAGTAGATATGTGGAATTGAGAACACAGACAAATCTGGAGTCATATCTGTTCGGTATTGAATTAGATGTGTGTATTTCTGTGTTCTGGGATTCACTTTAAAACCCCAAATGAGACCTCAATATGAGGCCTGAACTGGAGAAAAAGAAGAGTTCATTCATGGCTGGATGTGGTGGATCACGCCTGTAATCCCAACACTGGGAGGCCAAGGCAGGCAGATCACCTGAGGTCAGGAGTTCGAGACCAGCCTGGGCAGCATGGTGAAACCCCATCTCTACTAAAAATAAAAAAATTAGCCAGGTATGGTGGCGGGCGCCTGTAATCCCATAATCCCAGCTACTTGGGAGGCTGAGGCAGGAGAATTGCTTGAACTCGGGAGGCAGAGGTTGCAGTGAGCCAAGATCATGCCATTGCACCTCAGCCTAGGCAACAAGAGTGTAACTTGGTCTCAAAAAAAAAAAAGAAGACGAAGAAGACGAAGAGTTCATCCCAGCTTTTCTCCACCCTGGGCTAGGAATAGCTCTCTATAAGATATAGGACTTAGACTATGGATTCTAAGTTGGAGATTAGGTAAAAACAAAAGAAGTGCTATAGGACTACACTTCTGAAAGGAAGTTTTCCTGGACCAGTAACTGCAAGATAGTTCAAATGAATATTGTCCTTGAGTTATCCTTAGATAACTATCCAAATACTTAGACAAAAGTACTCACTTTTTTTTTTTTTTTTTTTTTTAGGAGTCGTTTGGGAGAATGTGCTGCTAAAGGGAGGTGAGTCAGCCTTGAACGCCACAGAAACATCCGGCCCAGACATGACTATCAAGGTAAGGGATTCTCTTCAGGTTGATTCTCAAAGTGTATCTCTAGAGTAAAGGCAGCCTCTGGCAGGTTTTTCTGGGGGCAAAATGAACACTACCAATCCACCTTCCTGGAGTTCTCTTTCTACTCACTGAGGTCTTAGGGAGGCAACATAAGATTTTCTGAAATTTGGGATCTGGTCTACAGCCATACCACCCTGAACACATCGATCTCGTCTGAAGCTTGAGATCTGGATTAGGAAACTGCTTGAAAACCAGAATCTAAGATGTGATTTCCAACGGGCCTGTCGTAGGGTCTTCAGTGAATATCTACACGTAAGCTATTTGTAAATGGTAACCCCCATGGGCACAGTGGAGCAAATCTGAAAATTCTGAGCTGAGAATTCAGCCCCACTGTGCATTGTGAGGAAAGGTCAGAGAGGCATAAAGTAGCTTTGATCTTGGCTCAAGATTTCCACTGATGTCAGTGGGAAGGCAGCACATGGCCCACTCCAGCTGAAACACTAATGGCCAAAGGTTTACAAAATGAGTCATCTGGAAATCCCCTTAACTATCACTGTTCAAATTAAATGCATCAATTTGTAATCATTGGCCAGATTAAGGAATCTGTAGCAAAAGTTATCAGAGGCTCAACCACTTCCCCTCTGTTATGGGATTAGACACAAAGGAATGGTCTTCCTCTCTTAGAACTCTGTTTACATATTAGCAAAGGATGAGGGTGGGAGGGCTTTCTAACATTCTTGCTTGAATGATTATAATTTGAATATATGCAAATTGTGAATTTTTCTTTGAAAAATAAGAAGTAATGTCTTATTTTATATAGAGCTGTAACTGGAGATATTTCTCTCCTGGATCTATTAGTAGAAGTTATACAAAAGAATATACAGCATGGATTTAACTGTTTTCTTTCATAATGTAAAGGTTAAACTTGTGTTGTCTATGTTACAAATGGCAGAGAGAGCAAGCAAATGTTACCATAGTAAAGCTAAATAAAAGATAGGATAGTAGCCTGATTAGTCAAAAAGTCAACTAATCTAAGTGGTAACTATCCAGTGCTGAAAGAACTATAACTACGTTTAGCAGAATTTGTAAGACAATAATATAAATTGCAATGACATGTTGGTGTTATATTGGCTATTATTGCAATGATTGACAAGTTTGAGTCTATGACCACATCAGACAAAGGAGAATGGGTGCCAATAGTAAAACCTGATGGATTTAGATTTGTTACCTCAAAATCTGTTATCATCTTGAGTATTAGTTTTTGAGATGAGTTGCTAGTGGGAGAGGAGACAGTAAGTTGCCAGTGTAGCTGCAGATGTGGTATAGACAGACATTCAAGTAGTCAGAAAGACTGGAGTTTGTTTTTATAAAGCAAATGGCATATTCTTTTTTTTTTTTTTTTTTTTCCAGACGGAGTCTCACTCTGTCGCCAGGCTGCAGTGCAGTGGTGCGATCTCAGCTCACTGCAACCTCCACCTCCTAGTTCAAACAATTCTGCTGTCTCAGCCTCCTGAGTAGCTGGGACTACAGGGTTTTTGTATTTTTAGTGTAGACAGGGTTTCACCGTGTTGGCCAGGATGGTCTCCATCTCTTGACCTCATGATCCGCTCACTTCGGCCTCCCAAAGTGCTGAGATTACAGGCGTGAGCCACCATGCCTGACCACAAATGGCATATTCTAATAGAGGCAAGTCTTGTGCAAATTCCATTTGATATGATTGCTACTTAACCAGGCTACTCATCCGTGGTACCAGGATCTTGACTGAAGTTGTATTTGGGTCCCTCTAATTTAGACATCATTCTCAATCTCCCTTTCTTTTACTTTTAATGAATACCTGAAAATTTCTCATAAGAAAAGAAGATTTCTTTTACCCCTGCCCTACCCCAGGAAGATTTTTCATCCATAAGAACTGAACTCATTCTGAGGAATAAATACCATACACTTTAAATAGTTGAGCAAAATAGAAATTTATTTATTTATTTATTTTGAGGCAGAGTCTTGCTCTGTCACCCAGGCTGGAGTGCAGTGGCATGATCGTGGCTCACTACAACCTCTACCTCCCAGGTTCAAGGGGTTCTCCCACTTCAGCCTCCCAAGTAGCTAGAATTACAGGCATGTGCCCCCATGCCTGGCAAATTTTCATATTTTTAGTAGAGATGAGGTTTCACCATGTTGACTAGTCTGGCCTCAAACTCCTGGCCTTATATTATCTGCCCACCTCGGCCTCCCAAAGTGCTGAGATTATAGGTGTGAGCCTCCGCACCCAGCCAGCAAAATAGAAACATATTTAAATACACCAATAAACCCCTACAAATATCGTATTTTTCCTCTCTTAATGCCAGTTCCTTCTCACTAAGGAATTTGTGAATTTTCTAGGTGGATATAACTACAGAAAATGCTTCTGTTTCTATCTTCTCCTTTAGGATTCCCAATTATGGAGCAGTCATTCATTGACTTTTTTCCTTTGGGTATCATGTTGTTTCCCACCCTACATTACCTTACATAACCATCATGTCTTTGTTTTTTTGTTTGGTTTTTGGTTCTTTTGAGAGGGAGTCTCACTCTGTCGCCCAGGCTGGAGTGCAGTGGCGCGATCTCGGCTCACTGCAAGCTCCACCTCCCGGGTTCACACTATTCTCCTGCCTCAGCCTCCTGAGTAGCTGGGACTACAGGCGCCCGCCACCACGCTCGGCTAACTTTTCTGTATTTTTAGTAGAGACGGGGTTTCACTATGTTAGCCAGGATGGTCTCAATCTCCTGACCTCGTGATCTGCCTGCCTCGGCCTCCCAAAGTGCTGGGATTACAGGCTGAGCCACCGCGCCCGGCCACCATCACGTCTTTGTATCCAAATGAAAGTATTTTTTCTGCTCCACTCCACTAATCAGAGAAATGCAAATTAAAACCATGATGAGATACCACCTCGCGGCTCGGTGTGGTGGCTCACACCTGTAATCCTAGCACTTTGGGAGGTCAAGGCAGGAGGATCACAAGGTCAGGAGATCAAGACCATCCTGGCCAACATGTGAAATGCCGTCTCTTCTAAAATTACAAAAATTAGCCGGGTGTGGTGGCGCGTGCCTGTCATCCCACCTACTCGGGAGGCTGAGGCAGGAGAATCGCTTGAACCCGGGAGGCAGAGATTGCAGTGAACCGAGATTGTGCCACTGCACTCCAACCTGGCAAAAGAGCAAGACTCCGTCTCAAAAAAAAAAAAAAAAGATACCATCTCATACCAGTCAGAATGGCCATTATTAAAAAGGCAAAAAGTCATCCTGGCTAACCGGGTGAAACCCCGTCTCTACTAAAAAAAATACAAAAAACTAGCCGGGCGAGGTGGCGGGCACCTGTAGTCCCAGCTACTCAGGAGGCTGAGGCAGGAGAATGGCGTAAACCCAGGGGGCGGAGATTGCAGTGAGCTGAGATCCGGCCACTGCACTACAGCCTGGGGGACAGAGCGAGACTCCGTCTCAAAAAAAAGGCAAAAAGTAACAGATGTTGGTGAGGATGCAGAGAAAAAGAAACAGTTATACACTGTTGGTGGCAATGTAAATTAGTTCAACCCCTATGGACAACAGTATGGAGATTTCTCAAAGAACAAAACTACTGTTTGACCCAGCAATGGATATCTACCCACAGGAAAATAAATCATCTTATCAAAAAGACACCCACACTCATATGTTTTCCGTAGCACTATTCACAATAGGAAAATCATGAAATTAACCTAAGTGTTCATCAGCGGTAGATTGAATAAAGTAAATGTGGCATATATACACCATGGAATACTACATAGCCATATAAATAATGAAATCATGTCCTTTGTAGCAACATGGATGCAGAGGAAGGCCATTATCCTACATGAATTAATGCAGAAACAGAAAATCAAATACTGCATGTTCTCCCTATAAGTGGAAACTGCTACACATGGGCATAAAGATGGAAACAGTAGAGACTGGGGACTCTAAAAGAAGGGGCAGGAGAGAAAGGTGAAAGGGTTGAAAAACTACCTATTGGATACTATGTTCACTCTTTGGGTGATGGGTTCAGTAGAAGTCCAAATCCCAGCATTGTGTAATATACCCTGTATCAAGCGTGTACATGAACCCCCTGAATCTATAATAAAAAAATTTAAATTAAATAAAAAGAATTTTTTTCTCTCTGTATGTAACTGCCTGTAGCTCATTAAGCACAGACTCCACCTCTTATATTTAGCTACAGCTATTCCTACTTCTAATAGCTACTTCATATATCCTCACAATATCAGCTATTCCTGACTTTTGCCCAAGAAAACAAAATATTCTGTTAAAACAATAAAACCTGATACACTGACACTTTTCAATGGAAATATCAGCAGAAATTACAAAGATAGTTGGGTTTTTTTCCATATTGCTCTTATTGTGATAGAAGTATCTATCTTAGTATTTAGAAATTTTCTTTCTGAAAAAGGAATACAATGTTTTGAAAGTGCTTGCTTCCCCTTTGCCTTCCATTTCCCTTGCCATGATTGTAAGTTTCCCGAGGCCTCCCAGTCATGCTTCCTGTTAAGCCTGTGGAACTGTGAGTCACTTAAAC
This sequence comes from Theropithecus gelada, assembly GCF_003255815.1. Taxonomy (NCBI): domain Eukaryota; kingdom Metazoa; phylum Chordata; class Mammalia; order Primates; family Cercopithecidae; genus Theropithecus; species Theropithecus gelada. Next base: position 17,708 of record NW_020257618.1, read on the forward strand.
CTCTCTTCTGGCCTAGCATGGTGGCTCATGCCTGTAATCCTAGCACTGTGGGAGGCTGAGGTGAGTGGATCACCTGAGGTCAGGAGTTTAAGACCAGCCTGGCCAACATGGCAACACCCCGTCTCGACTAAAAATACAAATATTACCTAGGTGTGGTGATGCATGCCTGTAATCCCAGCTACTCGGGAGGCTGAGGAAGGAGAATTGCTTGAACCCACGAGGTGGAGGCTCCAGTGAGCTGAGATCACGCCACTGCACTCCAGCCTGCATGACCAGAGCGAGACTCCATCTCAAAACAAAAAACAAAAACAAAAACAAAAAAACCTCTCTTCTTCATAAATTACCCAGTTTCATACTCTTTACAGCTGTATGAAAATGGACTAATACACCTGTGAATGTGACTTATTTGGAAAAAAAGTCTTTGCAGATATAATTAACAATCTTGGCTGGGCACGGTGGCTCACGCCTATAATCTGAGCACTGGGAGGCTGAGGTGGGCAGATCACTTGAGGCCTGGAGTTCAAGACCAGCCTGGCCAACATGGTGAAACGCTTTGTCTACTAAAAATACAAAAATATTAGCCAGGCATGGTGGCACACGCCTGTAATCCCAGCTACTCCGGAGGCTGAGGCATGGAATCATTTGAATCCAGGAGGCGGATATTGCAGTGAGCTGAGATCATGCCACTGCACTCCAGCCTGGGTGACAAAGTGAGACTCTGTCTCAGAAAATAATACTAATAATCGAGATGAGATCATCCTGGATTTACCAGATGGGCCCTAAATCCAATGACACATGTCCTTGTAAGAGACAAAAGAGGGTACTCATATACACAGAGAAGGCCATGTAAGGAGACAGAGGCAGAGGTTGAAGTTATGCAGCCCAAGTCAAGAAACACGTGGCTCCACCAGTAGCTAGAAGAGGCAAGGAAGGAGTCTTCTCTAGAGCCTTTGGAGGGAGAGGAGAGCAACCCTCCTGACACCTTGAATTGGAACTTTTGGCCTCCAGAATTGTGAGAAAATAAATTTCTGTTGTTTTAAGCCACCAAGTGTGTGGTAGTTTGTTATGGCAACCCCGGGAAATGAATGCACTCAGATTCTGCCAAGAATCACACCTACGCTTGTTGAGTGCTAATGCCATAGAGGCTGATAAACCAATATTACACAGATCCATCATAATTTTCTTATTTTACTCTACTTACCCTTTACAAATTGTTTTTACCTATTCTTGTTTTAGGAAAATCACTAACTTTTTTCAGCCTGTGTTTATCATCCTTCACTAGAAGAAAAGGGTAGCTGTATCTCAGAATGGCTTCTATTTGATACCCTATTCTGTTTTATTGCTTGTCCAGAGATTGAATTAAAAAAAAGAAAGAAAGAAAACAGATATGGATCAGTATTTCTTAAAATGCCTGACCCTGAGAATCACCTGCAGCAATGTAGAAAGCAACAATAACACAGCTTGCCAGATTTCTTTCAGAATTTAGATTCAGAAGACCTGGACTTGAGAATTAGCATTTTTAATAAGTGCTCCAAGCGACTTTCATGATTAGTTTCAGAAAATGTTGTCTTAGCACATCACTCATGCAGTATGGGGGTGGCCATGTGAGCCCTACCATTGCTCTTGGCTCTCCAGTTGTCCAACAAATCTGAGGCAGGATTTGGATACTTTCCTATTCAATGCCCTTTGATTACTTCCCATTTCAACACTGAATAAGGCTCAGGCTTCCTCTGGATTCCAGACTTCCTTACCTTTAACTTCAATTTCATTTCTAGCGTTGTCTTTCACTGTGTCTCTCTCTGTACGCATTCTTACCCTCTTTATCCAGTCTACCTGTAGCCTGGATACTGTAGCTTTCTTTTTAAAAGGCCAAGCTGAGCTGGGCGTGGTGGTGGGAAGATTGCTTGAGCCCAGGATTTCAAGCCTAGCCTGGGAAACATACTGAGACTCCATCTCTAAAAAAATAAATGAAAAGATCAAGCTGAGAATGTCCCTCTGCTAAGGCCCTGCTGGCCTTCCCATAGCTCCTGGAACAAAGACCAACTCTTGCAGGCACTGTGTTTTTTAAAAGCCCCTGGCTTTCGTTCACTTCTCCTTTGATCTTCCTGCTCTCCATCTCTCTTTATATTCACATCTTTGGCTCAAATATTCCTTCCTCCAGTGGCACTTTCTTTTCTTTTTTTGTTTCTTTTCTTTTTCTTTTTTTTCTTTTTGAGACAGAGTTTCGCTTATCACCCAGGCTGGATTGCAATGGCACCATCTCGGCTCACCACAACCTCCGCCTCCTGGATTCAATCAATTCTCTTGCCGCAGCCTCCTGAGTAGACGGCATTAACAGGCATGTGCCACCACAACTGGCTAATTTTTTTTTTTTTTTTTGAGAGGGAGTTTCACTCTGTCGGCACGATCTCGGCTCACTGTAAGCTCCGCCTCCCAGGTTCACGCCATTCTCCTGCCTCAGCCTCCCAAGTAGCTGGGACTACAGGTGCCCGCCACCTCGCCCGGCTAATTTTTTTTTTTTGTTTATTGTTTATTGTTTTTTCTTTAAGACGGAGTCTGGCTCTGTTGCCCAGGCTGGAGTGCAGTGGTGTGATCTCGGCTCACTGCAAGCTCCGCCTCCCGGGTTCGCGCCATTCTCCTGCCTCAGCCTTCCGAGTAGCTGGGACTACAAGTGCCCGCCACCACCCTTGGCTAATTTTTTGTATTTTTTAGTAGAGACGGGGTTTCACTGTGTTAGCCAGGATGGTCTCCATCTCCTGACTTTGTGATCCGCCCACCTCGGCCTCCCAGAGTGCTGGGATGACAGGCGTGAGCCACCGCGCCCGGCCTCCAATGGCACTTTCTAACAGGCATTGCTTGTTTCACATTCTCATGGGACCTAATAGCTCTCCTTCATAGCCAGTCACATCAATAACCAGAGGGCAGGTGTGGTGGCTCACACCTGTAATCCCAGCACTTTGGGAGGCCAAGGTGGGTGGATTGCTTGAGACCAGGAGTTTGAGACCAGCCTGAGCAACGTGACAAAACCCAGTCTCTACCAAATACAAAAAAATTAGCTGAGTGTGGTGGCATATGCCTGTAGTCCTGGCTACTTGGGAGGCAAGAGTTGGGAAGATCGCTTGAGCCCAGGGAGACTGAGGCTGCAGTGAGCTGTGATAAAATAAAAATAAAAATAACCATAATTTTCATTGCGTAATATCCAGTCGCCCTTGCTACAATATCATTTCCCTCAGGGCCATTTTACTGTTTCATTTTTCACTTGTTAGAGGCTCTAAATTGTAGTTCTTTTTTTAAAAAAACACAACTTTATTAAGGATAAAATTTGCATGCCATATGGTTCCCCCAGGTAAGTGTACAGTTCAATAATGTTTCATATATTTACTCACCATCACACAATCCAGTTTTAGAACACACACAGTTTTAAATAATTTCCATCACTCCAATAAGATCCCTCATGCCCTCTTATAGTTAATCTCCATTCTATCCCACTCCCAAACAACCACTCATTCCTTTCTGTTTCTATAAATTTGCCTGTTCTGGACATTTCATATAAATGGAGTCATACAACATGCAGTGTTTTGTGTCTAATTTAGGATGATGATTTTTTTTTTTTTGAGGTTTATCCATGTTGTAACCTCAATCACTATCCTTTTCATTCTTTTTAATGCTGAATAATATTTCATTTAATCAATATGCCAGGCTGGGCATGGTGGTTTACGCTTATGATCCCAGCACTTTGGGAGGCCAAAATGGGTAGATTGCTTGAGCCCAGGAGTTGGAGACCAGCCTGCACAACATGGTGAAACTATGTATCTACAAAAAATACAAAACTTAGCTGAGCGTGGTGGCATGCATCTGCAGTCCCAGCTACATGGCAGGCTGAGGCAGGAGGCTCACCTGAATCTAGGAGGTGGAGGCTGCAGTGAGCTGTGATTGTGTCACTGCACTCTATCCTGGGTGATAACAGAGTAAGACCCTGTCTTAGAAAAAAAACAAAAACAAAACAAAACAAAAACCACATATGCCAGTGTTTTGGTTTGTTTGTTTTTTGTTGTTGTTGTTCATTCACAAGTTGATGGATTTTGAGGTTGTTTCTACTTTGTGGCAGTAAGTTTCTACTTTGTTGCTATGAGTAGTGGCAGTAAGTTTCTACTTTGTTGCTATGAGTGGTCAGTGCTATGAAAAGTCACATGTAAGCCTTTGTGTGGATGTAGGTCTTCCTTTGTCTTGGGATTATACCTAGGAGTGGAATTGCTGGGTCATATGGTAAATCTGTGTTTAACTTTTTAAAAAGCTGTCAGACTCTTTTCCAAAGCATCTATACCACTTTACACCTCACCTGCAATGAATGAGGCTTCCAAGTTTTCTACAACCTAGCCAACACTTGCTACTGTCCATCTTTTGATTATAACCATCCTAGTGGGTGTGGAGTAGCATGTCATTGTGGTTTTGGTTTGCATTTTCCTGATGGCTAATGATGCTGAGTTCTTTTTATGTGCTTATTGGCTATTGCAGTTAATTTTTAATGACTTGATTTCCTTTTTTGCCATAGTTTGTTCAATTATTAAATTGAAGCACTCTCTCACTGCAGATGACACTGCAGAAAACACCCAGTCAGTGTTTTCTGAGCGAGGGACCCTCTTCTTGACTGTGGCAGGAGGGTGCACTCAACACTCAACTTCCCCTTTAAGATCACTGCCCTCTCCATCACTACCTCCCTCTGCAGGGGTCGCATCAGTCTCTCTTCTTTCTTTCCCCTTCCTTCCTTCCTTCCTTCCTTCCTTCCTTCCTTCTTTCCTTCCTTCCTTCCTTCCTTCCTTCCTTCCTTCCTTCCTTCCTTC
>NW_020257619.1:0-13793 GCF_003255815.1 Theropithecus gelada
GGGGGGGGCAGTCTGCGCTAGCTAGCAGTTTACCCGCTTGGGGGGTTTCCCCGGGGTGAGTTTTGTTCTCATAGAGCCAGAACCTCCAGACATAGGGATTAGACGGCGCAGCAGTGAGGAGAGTCAGATGCATAAGGCATAAAAGCATAGGTAAGCTAGACATGGTTACGGCTATGGGGATGACGGCGCAGGGTTAGCTTTAAGGGATTGTTCTTAGCTTTGTCTACAGTCCATGTAACCGGTGCTCCAGACGGCTCGAGAAGGTCGGATGTTGGGTCCACTGGTTTGACATGTGTGTAGTGGATCCACGAAGCGATGCCTTCTACTTTGAGAGCGGTGGGAGTAGTCAGGAGTACTTGCAGTGGTCCTTTCCACCTGGGTTGAAGAGTTTCTTGCCGGTGGCGCTTGACTAGGACCCAGTCTCCCGGCTGGAACGGATGAGGTGTCAGCGGAGGTCCTGCCTCGTACAGTTCTCGTAGTCTGGGCCAAATTTCCTGGTGAATTTTCTGTAAGGCTTGTAAGGAGAACAGGAGCTCAGAGACATTTTCAGTTTCAGGTTTGAGTAAGTCATCTTTTAGACTGGGGACCAGGGGTGGGGGTCTGCCATACATGATTTCATATGGTGTGAGGCCCAGTCTGTAAGGGGTATTTCGGGCCCGGAACAGAGCGTAGGGGAGAAGTACTATCCAATTAGCGCCAGTCTCCATGGTCAATTTAGTTAAGGTCTCCTTCAGAGTCTGATTCATCCTTTCTACCTGTCCTGAGCTTTGGGGCCTATAAGCACAATGTAATTTCCAATTTGCCCCAAGAATGGAAGCCAAATCCTGACTTACCTTAGCAACGAAGGCTGGTCCATTGTCTGACCCTATTTGGACGGGAAAGCCATACCTGGGGAGGATTTCTTCCAAAATTTTCTTTGCTACAACCTGAGCAGTTTCTCTCTTAGTTGGGAACGCTTCTGTCCATCCTGAAAAAGTATCTACAAAGACAAGTAAGTACTGATACCCATATTTTCCAGGCTTTATCTCAGTAAAGTCTATTTCCCAATAGATACCAGGCCTAGTTCCTCTACACCTAATTCCTGCGGTGGTCTGGGTTTGGGGGCAAGCGTTGTTTAGTTGGCAGGCTTTGCAATTTGTTGTGACATCGCTGGCCAGTTCAGCTATGCGCCTGATTCTAAACTTGGCGTGCCTGATTAAGTCCATCATTCGCCGGGCACCCAGGTGGGTTGTCCGGTGGATGTGTTCCAACACCTGCCGTCCTAATTTTTCTGGTAGGATGGTTTGGTCATTTATATCAGTCCACCACCCATTTTTAACCTGTTTTAGGGGAAGCGTGTTCATCCATTCGCGATCCTGTTCGGTATAGTCGGGAAAACATGGCAAATTTCGCGGGCCAGGATCGGGGAGCTGGAGCGCGAGGAGCTGACTGGGAGCTTTTGCTATGCTCCTTGCGGTTTGGTCAGCTAAGAAGTTGCCTCGAGCAATTGGCGTAGTTGGTTTCTGATGCCCAGGGCAATGTACGATAGCCAATTTCTTTGGTTTCCACAAAGCAGTTAATAGAGCTAGGATCTCTTGCTTGTTTTTTATTTCTTTGCCTTCGGCTGTTAATAGTCCCCTTTCTCTGTAGATGGCCCCATGTATGTGCGCAGTAGCGAAAGCATAGCGGCTATCCGTGTATACTGTTAGTTTTTTCTCTGCCCCTAGGGTGAGGGCCTGTGTGAGGGCTATCAGTTCGGCTCTTTGGGCCGATGTCCCTGGAGGCAAGGGTTCCGCCCAGATTACCTCAGTCTCTGACGTTACAGCCGCTCCTGCATACCGCTGGCCTTGGTGGACGTAGCTGCTGCCATCAGTGAACCAGGTGAGTTCTGTGTCGGGGAGCGGACGATCTTGCAGGTCCTCCCACACCCCATGCACCTGAGCCAGTATCTCAGTGCACTCATGGAATGGGGCGTCCAAGTCTGGATTTGGCAGCAGTGAAGCAGGGTTTAAAGAGGTTGGGGGCAGAAAAGTTATTCTGAGGGGGTTTAACAGCAGTCCTTGATAGTGGGTGAGCCGGGCGTTACTCATCCATCGGTCCGGCGGCTGCCGGAGGACGCCTTCAATGGCATGTGGGGTTATAACGCTCAACTCTTGCCCCATGATAAGTTTATCAGCGTCTCGGACCATTAGGGCGGTCGCCGTGATTATCCGCAGGCAGGGTGGCCAGCCAGCAGCCACTGAATCTAATTTTTTTGACAAATAGGCAACTGGCCTCTGCCAGGGGCCTAGGTACTGTGTTAACACGGCTTTTGCAACACCCTTACTTTCATCTACGTATAAGTGGAAGGGCTTGGAGACATCAGGGAGCCCCAGCGCGGGGGCTGATAACAAGGCAGTTTTGATTTGTTGAAAGGCCAGCTCAGCCTCTTCTGTCCAATTGAAGGGCTGCCGTTCCTTTGTTGCCTGGTATAGGGGCTTGGCTAACTCAGCAAATCCGGGTATCCATAACCTACAGAACCCTGCCAACCCCAGGAATTCTCTCACTTGCCGTGTCGACTGGGGTCTAGGGATGCGTAGGACTGTTTCCTTTCGGGCTTTGGTTAGCCAGCGTTGCCCCCCTTTTAATAGGTACCCCAGATAAGTTACCTCCGACTTGCAGATCTGAGCCTTTGTTGCTGAGGCTCGGTAGCCTAGCTCCCCCAGAGTCTTCAAGAGGTCCTCAGTCCCTTGAACACAAGTTTCCGGGGATCTGGCTGCTATTAAGAGATCATCAACATATTGCAAAAGAGTTATTTCAGGGTGTTGCCACCGGTACTCACCCAGATCTTCATGAAGGGCTTCATCGAACAGGGTTGGCGAGTTCTTGAACCCTTGTGGCAGCCTGGTCCATGTTAGCTGACCGTTGATGCCCCTCTCAGGATCCGTCCATTGAAATGCAAAGAGTTCTTGACTTTTGGGAGCCAGAGGAAGGCTGACGAAAGCATCTTTTAGATCAAGAACGGTATACCACTGTTTTTCGGGATGTAAAGCACTCAGAAGGGTGTATGGATTGGGCACAGTGGGATGTATGTCCATGACCCTTTTATTAACTTCTCTTAAATCCTGTACTGGCCTGTAGTCCGTACTGTTGGGTTTACGAACAGGTAACAGTGGAGTATTCCAGGATGAGTGGCAAGCCCGTAGGACTCCCTGGTCTAGGAGTCGGCGGATATGGGGCGTAATTCCTTCTCTTGCCTCCAGGGGCATAGGATATTGCCGAACCCGAACCGGGTCCGTCCCTGGCTTAACTTCCACAAATATGGCAGGTCGATGTTTAGCTAGCCCCAAGCCCCCAGTTTCTGCCCACTCTTCAGGGAAACGCTGGAGCCAAGAGTCAATTTCCTGATCGGGGGGCTTTTGCTCTTGATGGAGTCTGTACTCATCTTCTAAGGTGACAGTCAGGATAGATATTGGCCTGTTTTGGGAATCAGTTATCTTGGGCCCTTCTGGCTCAAAGTGGATTTGGGCCCCCATTTTTGTCAGCAAGTCCCTCCCTAGTAGAGGGCAGGGGCTCTCTGGGATGACTAGGAAGGAATGGGAGACTTTTCCCGTTCCTAAGTCTACAGTCCTCTGGGTTGTCCAGGGGTATTTTTTGATGCCTGTGGCCCCGTGCACCCAGGATGTTTTCTTAGACATTTTTCCAATTGGTTTGGTTAAGACTGAGCGTTCCGCCCCAGTATCGACCAAGAAGCGAACTGGGGACCCCTCCACTTGCAAAGTTACCCTGGGTTCGGGGAGGGGGTCCGAACCCCGTCTTCCCTAGTCAGAGTCCTGGGTAACGAGTACGGAGGTAGGGTTAGCTGGTCTCCGTTTCTTTGGGCAGTCTTTAATCCAGTGACCACGTTCCTTGCAATAAGCACACTGATCCTTTTCTAATCCTTGCCTAGAGCCTTGCTTTGTCTGCTTTCTGCTTTGGCCATTCCCTGCCTGGGGGAAAGCTGCTACTAAAACTTTGGTCATTTCTTTGGTTGCCTTGAACTGTTTTTCTTCTGGAGTATCCCTATTATTATAAACTCGCTGGGCCATCTGAAGGAGGTCCTGAATCTGCTTTCCCTCTAAACCTTCTAATTTCTGGAGTTTTCTTCTAATATCTGATGCTGCCTGGTTTACAAAGGACATTACTACCGCAGCCTGATTTTCCGGTGCTTCTGGGTCCATAGGGGTATACTGTCTGAAAGCTTCCATTAATCTCTCTAAATACACAGCGGGGCTTTCTGTCTTACCTTGTAACACAGAATATACTTTAGCCAAATTGGTGGGCTTGCGAGCTGCAGCCCGGAGACCCGCCATTAGAGTCTGGCGATAAATGAGCAGTCGTCCCCTACCTTCTGCCGTGTTGTAGTCCCATCTGGGCCGGGTCAAAGGAAAAGCCGCGTTAATGAGGTCAGGATTTGCAGTTGGCTGGCCGTCATCTCCTGGAACCAGCTTTCTGGCCTCAACTTGGATTCTTTCCCGCTCCTCCATTGTGAACAGGATTCGGAGGAGCTGTTGACAGTCATCCCAGGTTGGCTGGTGAGTAAACATGACACTGTCTAACAACGAGGTTAGATCTTTGGGATTATCGGAGAACCGAGCATTTTGGGACTTCCAATTGTATAAATCACTGGTGGAAAAAGGCCAATACATGAGACGGGAGAGCCCGGTATCATCGAGCGATCCTATTTCTCTGAGAGGCAGGGCTACAGTGGAGTCAGGGAGTCGGGAAGCTTGGTCCCGCAGTACGCGGCCTCGCGTTCGGCCGGCCGGCCCCCCAGGGGTTACTTTCGCTCTCGGCTGCTTCCGCTTCTCGGTTTCCCTCTACGGAAGCACCACCCTGGGGGACTGGGTCCTGCGGGATAAGGTGCGGATATGGTGGGGGAAGTGTGGGTTCTAACGTTAGGGGGTCCTGGCTGTCCGGCAGCACAGGGGCCGAGGGAGCACAGGGAGTCCTTTGTCTTGTAGGTCGCGTTACTAGGACCTTGCAAGGCTCAAGGATGAATGGAGTTATCCAGGGCGGTGGGTCTTCCACAAGATTTTGCCACACTAGAATATAAGGAATTTGATCAGGATGTCCTGACTGCCCTGGCAGGAAAATCTTAGTTTTTACCTTAGTAATAATAGAGAGACAGAAAGTTCCTTCGGAGGGCCACCCTATGCCGAAAGAGGGCCACTCCGAACGGCAGAAAGTAACTAGCTTTCCCTTCTTTAGTTCTACGCTTAAGTTACGCCCCCGAGCCTTCACATCCTTAAAATTGGTAACAGGGAGTGAGAGCGGCGTGCTCTGGTTGTTGCCCATCTTTGGACTGCTCCTACAAAGAGAAGGGGGGACGAAAATGAGTGTGAAGCAGAGGGGAGTATCCGACAGGTCCGGTCCTGGAAGGGGAAGAAAAGGTTTTATGTTTCGTTTTGGGCTTACACTTAACACTTAACAATAACGGACAGACAGTAATAACGATGAGCATTCGCGAGCGTGTGTCGGACTTCCGACCTGAGTCAGACGGGGCAACCAAGGATGGAGGCCCCCAGATGGGCACTGGGGAACGTCTCCCACCAGTCCCGAGTGGCTGTCTTCTAGCGCGTCCGCCAAGACCGTGCCACTTACAGAACAGACCAATACAGATTACAGATTACGGATTTCGCGAAATTTCAGGGAGACAGACAGAGACAAAGACAGAGACAGTGACAAAGTCGGCTTACCTACAGATTAAGATCCATTGACTTGGGGGTCTGGTGGGCTTGGGGGAAATCCCGGACGAGCCCCCATTTGTTATGCCCAGACCGTTTATTCCCCGAAGAAGACCACCAGAGTCCAGAGTCAAAGCTAAGCAGCAAGGATCTTTATTACAGGTTCGAACCTGGAACTCTCCCTCGCTCGAGAAACGAGACGGGCAGGAGAGCTCCCCCACTGAGCTCCGAACAATGTTATATAGTCTAAGAAAAGTGGGCATAGAGTTATTATACAAATCAGATATATGATTGGCTAGTGTTTGAACAAGGCGATTTGGCTAACTATGATTGGTTCCCGCCATTTCTGATATTTTGGTTCAAACTTTGAGGCGGGAGAGCAGGTTTATGGCAGCAAGAGTTTATCTTACTTAAACACGTCTTGTGACCTTGCCTCAGAACTTACAAAATCTCTGGTATGTGCAAAACAAAATCTCTGGTACGTGCAGAAAACCAGGTACTCACAGAACTTACGAAATCTCTGGTATGTGCAAAGATTAGAGAGCAGAACAAGGGTGTAGCGGGTGGGGGGCGGGTACACATCTATCTTTGTGTCCTTTCATTTCCCCCTTCTCACAAGTAACTGGATGTCCAATCTTGGATTTCCAGAGTCTTATAATATAGCCTCACTTTCTGGGTGCAGGAGAGGCTGGTGATGGCTACGGAGGACCATTAGTTGGATGGTATCAAACCTTTCTCTGACAAATTGTAAAATTTTATTTACCACACAGGGGCCTATAGTGAATAGAAGTAGTAAAGACATTAGGGGGCCTAAAAGGGGTGCCAGAAGGGAAAACATTGAAGAGCTCCACCAATTGTTAGCGGCTGTAGTGAATTGTTGCTTTTTCATTTCTAAGCTTAGTTCGTGTAGGCGTTGGACTCTTTCCTCAACTAACCCTGACTCATTTATATAGAAACAGCATTCTTCTTTGAGGAACATACAGGTACCTCCTTTCTCAGCCGTGAGTAAGTCTAAGGCTCTGCGGTTTTGAGGGGTGACCTGTGCTAGGGAGGTGAGCTGCCGCTGAAGGGAGGCTAGGGAATAGGCGGAGTCTTCCATAGCAACAGAGAATTGTTGTAACAGCTTGTCGTTTTCTATCATGGAGTGTTGTAGGGCCCCTCCTGCTAACCCCGCTGCGACGACAGAGGTGGTTAAGGATATTCCGGCAATTAGTGGTAGAAAAACTGCTCGTCTATGTCGCGCAGTTTTAGTTGGGGCGGTCCCTGCCCAGCCTATGAACTCTGCCGGGGTTAGCAGTGTCAGTCGGGGAACTAGGGTAACAGGGATACACAACTGTCCGTCAGAGATGCTTTTGGACAGAGTTTTTAACAGAGTCATATTACACCAGAAGAACACACCAGGGGGAGCATATATGGGACTATTAGGGTATGTAGCCGATTGGTTACAGAGGCTGTTGCTAAATGCCGAATAACAATAGGGGTATTTCTCTTGGTATGGGTCATGGTACAGGGCCACATCGGGTATCGTGACTATTGATGAGTTAAAACCTGTATAGTTTGTGGGAAGGGAGGATAGAGGAACAGCCGTTAATGGTGGTCTTCCTAGGGTTGCACACATAAAGCAAGAGGACAGGTCGCCTAAACCAGTGAGGTTGGCGAATGCTAGCCCTTCCCGTAATAGAGTTAGCCAGGAGAAGGGCTGCAAGTCTTGTGATAGCTTGGTTTCTTGCCTGTGGATTTCTGTATGGATTAAGGGTTGAATCTGGACTAGACTTCTCCACAGATATAAATGGCTACTGAGCCAGGTACTAGTTGATGAGTAATATACTCCCCCATGTTGTGGGGTTGTCCACCGAGAGTCCCATGGGTCTCTAATTATCCAAGTGTAAGTGACGGGAGACTCAGTTTTGTAAAAATACCACCCTTGTCGTTCTCTCCAGTATCGGACAGAGTGCGTCTTACAGTAGCTATATGGGCAACCTGCACTCTGGTGCCACCAATAATTTTTACAATTATATTCAGTTTGATCATATTCAAAACAGATCATGGGTATTGCTGGTTGGGCAATCTGGAACCTAGTGAAATTGAGGTAAACTATAGTATTACACCCTGAGGGGGGGGCAGTCTGCGCTAGCTAGCAGTTTACCCGCTTGGGGGGTTTCCCCGGGGTGAGTTTTGTTCTCATAGAGCCAGAACCTCCAGACATAGGGATTAGACGGCGCAGCAGTGAGGAGAGTCAGATGCATAAGGCATAAAAGCATAGGTAAGCTAGACATGGTTACGGCTATGGGGATGACGGCGCAGGGTTAGCTTTAAGGGATTGTTCTTAGCTTTGTCTACAGTCCATGTAACCGGTGCTCCAGACGGCTCGAGAAGGTCGGATGTTGGGTCCACTGGTTTGACATGTGTGTAGTGGATCCACGAAGCGATGCCTTCTACTTTGAGAGCGGTGGGAGTAGTCAGGAGTACTTGCAGTGGTCCTTTCCACCTGGGTTGAAGAGTTTCTTGCCGGTGGCGCTTGACTAGGACCCAGTCTCCCGGCTGGAACGGATGAGGTGTCAGCGGAGGTCCTGCCTCGTACAGTTCTCGTAGTCTGGGCCAAATTTCCTGGTGAATTTTCTGTAAGGCTTGTAAGGAGAACAGGAGCTCAGAGACATTTTCAGTTTCAGGTTTGAGTAAGTCATCTTTTAGACTGGGGACCAGGGGTGGGGGTCTGCCATACATGATTTCATATGGTGTGAGGCCCAGTCTGTAAGGGGTATTTCGGGCCCGGAACAGAGCGTAGGGGAGAAGTACTATCCAATTAGCGCCAGTCTCCATGGTCAATTTAGTTAAGGTCTCCTTCAGAGTCTGATTCATCCTTTCTACCTGTCCTGAGCTTTGGGGCCTATAAGCACAATGTAATTTCCAATTTGCCCCAAGAATGGAAGCCAAATCCTGACTTACCTTAGCAACGAAGGCTGGTCCATTGTCTGACCCTATTTGGACGGGAAAGCCATACCTGGGGAGGATTTCTTCCAAAATTTTCTTTGCTACAACCTGAGCAGTTTCTCTCTTAGTTGGGAACGCTTCTGTCCATCCTGAAAAAGTATCTACAAAGACAAGTAAGTACTGATACCCATATTTTCCAGGCTTTATCTCAGTAAAGTCTATTTCCCAATAGATACCAGGCCTAGTTCCTCTACACCTAATTCCTGCGGTGGTCTGGGTTTGGGGGCAAGCGTTGTTTAGTTGGCAGGCTTTGCAATTTGTTGTGACATCGCTGGCCAGTTCAGCTATGCGCCTGATTCTAAACTTGGCGTGCCTGATTAAGTCCATCATTCGCCGGGCACCCAGGTGGGTTGTCCGGTGGATGTGTTCCAACACCTGCCGTCCTAATTTTTCTGGTAGGATGGTTTGGTCATTTATATCAGTCCACCACCCATTTTTAACCTGTTTTAGGGGAAGCGTGTTCATCCATTCGCGATCCTGTTCGGTATAGTCGGGAAAACATGGCAAATTTCGCGGGCCAGGATCGGGGAGCTGGAGCGCGAGGAGCTGACTGGGAGCTTTTGCTATGCTCCTTGCGGTTTGGTCAGCTAAGAAGTTGCCTCGAGCAATTGGCGTAGTTGGTTTCTGATGCCCAGGGCAATGTACGATAGCCAATTTCTTTGGTTTCCACAAAGCAGTTAATAGAGCTAGGATCTCTTGCTTGTTTTTTATTTCTTTGCCTTCGGCTGTTAATAGTCCCCTTTCTCTGTAGATGGCCCCATGTATGTGCGCAGTAGCGAAAGCATAGCGGCTATCCGTGTATACTGTTAGTTTTTTCTCTGCCCCTAGGGTGAGGGCCTGTGTGAGGGCTATCAGTTCGGCTCTTTGGGCCGATGTCCCTGGAGGCAAGGGTTCCGCCCAGATTACCTCAGTCTCTGACGTTACAGCCGCTCCTGCATACCGCTGGCCTTGGTGGACGTAGCTGCTGCCATCAGTGAACCAGGTGAGTTCTGTGTCGGGGAGCGGACGATCTTGCAGGTCCTCCCACACCCCATGCACCTGAGCCAGTATCTCAGTGCACTCATGGAATGGGGCGTCCAAGTCTGGATTTGGCAGCAGTGAAGCAGGGTTTAAAGAGGTTGGGGGCAGAAAAGTTATTCTGAGGGGGTTTAACAGCAGTCCTTGATAGTGGGTGAGCCGGGCGTTACTCATCCATCGGTCCGGCGGCTGCCGGAGGACGCCTTCAATGGCATGTGGGGTTATAACGCTCAACTCTTGCCCCATGATAAGTTTATCAGCGTCTCGGACCATTAGGGCGGTCGCCGTGATTATCCGCAGGCAGGGTGGCCAGCCAGCAGCCACTGAATCTAATTTTTTTGACAAATAGGCAACTGGCCTCTGCCAGGGGCCTAGGTACTGTGTTAACACGGCTTTTGCAACACCCTTACTTTCATCTACGTATAAGTGGAAGGGCTTGGAGACATCAGGGAGCCCCAGCGCGGGGGCTGATAACAAGGCAGTTTTGATTTGTTGAAAGGCCAGCTCAGCCTCTTCTGTCCAATTGAAGGGCTGCCGTTCCTTTGTTGCCTGGTATAGGGGCTTGGCTAACTCAGCAAATCCGGGTATCCATAACCTACAGAACCCTGCCAACCCCAGGAATTCTCTCACTTGCCGTGTCGACTGGGGTCTAGGGATGCGTAGGACTGTTTCCTTTCGGGCTTTGGTTAGCCAGCGTTGCCCCCCTTTTAATAGGTACCCCAGATAAGTTACCTCCGACTTGCAGATCTGAGCCTTTGTTGCTGAGGCTCGGTAGCCTAGCTCCCCCAGAGTCTTCAAGAGGTCCTCAGTCCCTTGAACACAAGTTTCCGGGGATCTGGCTGCTATTAAGAGATCATCAACATATTGCAAAAGAGTTATTTCAGGGTGTTGCCACCGGTACTCACCCAGATCTTCATGAAGGGCTTCATCGAACAGGGTTGGCGAGTTCTTGAACCCTTGTGGCAGCCTGGTCCATGTTAGCTGACCGTTGATGCCCCTCTCAGGATCCGTCCATTGAAATGCAAAGAGTTCTTGACTTTTGGGAGCCAGAGGAAGGCTGACGAAAGCATCTTTTAGATCAAGAACGGTATACCACTGTTTTTCGGGATGTAAAGCACTCAGAAGGGTGTATGGATTGGGCACAGTGGGATGTATGTCCATGACCCTTTTATTAACTTCTCTTAAATCCTGTACTGGCCTGTAGTCCGTACTGTTGGGTTTACGAACAGGTAACAGTGGAGTATTCCAGGATGAGTGGCAAGCCCGTAGGACTCCCTGGTCTAGGAGTCGGCGGATATGGGGCGTAATTCCTTCTCTTGCCTCCAGGGGCATAGGATATTGCCGAACCCGAACCGGGTCCGTCCCTGGCTTAACTTCCACAAATATGGCAGGTCGATGTTTAGCTAGCCCCAAGCCCCCAGTTTCTGCCCACTCTTCAGGGAAACGCTGGAGCCAAGAGTCAATTTCCTGATCGGGGGGCTTTTGCTCTTGATGGAGTCTGTACTCATCTTCTAAGGTGACAGTCAGGATAGATATTGGCCTGTTTTGGGAATCAGTTATCTTGGGCCCTTCTGGCTCAAAGTGGATTTGGGCCCCCATTTTTGTCAGCAAGTCCCTCCCTAGTAGAGGGCAGGGGCTCTCTGGGATGACTAGGAAGGAATGGGAGACTTTTCCCGTTCCTAAGTCTACAGTCCTCTGGGTTGTCCAGGGGTATTTTTTGATGCCTGTGGCCCCGTGCACCCAGGATGTTTTCTTAGACATTTTTCCAATTGGTTTGGTTAAGACTGAGCGTTCCGCCCCAGTATCGACCAAGAAGCGAACTGGGGACCCCTCCACTTGCAAAGTTACCCTGGGTTCGGGGAGGGGGTCCGAACCCCGTCTTCCCTAGTCAGAGTCCTGGGTAACGAGTACGGAGGTAGGGTTAGCTGGTCTCCGTTTCTTTGGGCAGTCTTTAATCCAGTGACCACGTTCCTTGCAATAAGCACACTGATCCTTTTCTAATCCTTGCCTAGAGCCTTGCTTTGTCTGCTTTCTGCTTTGGCCATTCCCTGCCTGGGGGAAAGCTGCTACTAAAACTTTGGTCATTTCTTTGGTTGCCTTGAACTGTTTTTCTTCTGGAGTATCCCTATTATTATAAACTCGCTGGGCCATCTGAAGGAGGTCCTGAATCTGCTTTCCCTCTAAACCTTCTAATTTCTGGAGTTTTCTTCTAATATCTGATGCTGCCTGGTTTACAAAGGACATTACTACCGCAGCCTGATTTTCCGGTGCTTCTGGGTCCATAGGGGTATACTGTCTGAAAGCTTCCATTAATCTCTCTAAATACACAGCGGGGCTTTCTGTCTTACCTTGTAACACAGAATATACTTTAGCCAAATTGGTGGGCTTGCGAGCTGCAGCCCGGAGACCCGCCATTAGAGTCTGGCGATAAATGAGCAGTCGTCCCCTACCTTCTGCCGTGTTGTAGTCCCATCTGGGCCGGGTCAAAGGAAAAGCCGCGTTAATGAGGTCAGGATTTGCAGTTGGCTGGCCGTCATCTCCTGGAACCAGCTTTCTGGCCTCAACTTGGATTCTTTCCCGCTCCTCCATTGTGAACAGGATTCGGAGGAGCTGTTGACAGTCATCCCAGGTTGGCTGGTGAGTAAACATGACACTGTCTAACAACGAGGTTAGATCTTTGGGATTATCGGAGAACCGAGCATTTTGGGACTTCCAATTGTATAAATCACTGGTGGAAAAAGGCCAATACATGAGACGGGAGAGCCCGGTATCATCGAGCGATCCTATTTCTCTGAGAGGCAGGGCTACAGTGGAGTCAGGGAGTCGGGAAGCTTGGTCCCGCAGTACGCGGCCTCGCGTTCGGCCGGCCGGCCCCCCAGGGGTTACTTTCGCTCTCGGCTGCTTCCGCTTCTCGGTTTCCCTCTACGGAAGCACCACCCTGGGGGACTGGGTCCTGCGGGATAAGGTGCGGATATGGTGGGGGAAGTGTGGGTTCTAACGTTAGGGGGTCCTGGCTGTCCGGCAGCACAGGGGCCGAGGGAGCACAGGGAGTCCTTTGTCTTGTAGGTCGCGTTACTAGGACCTTGCAAGGCTCAAGGATGAATGGAGTTATCCAGGGCGGTGGGTCTTCCACAAGATTTTGCCACACTAGAATATAAGGAATTTGATCAGGATGTCCTGACTGCCCTGGCAGGAAAATCTTAGTTTTTACCTTAGTAATAATAGAGAGACAGAAAGTTCCTTCGGAGGGCCACCCTATGCCGAAAGAGGGCCACTCCGAACGGCAGAAAGTAACTAGCTTTCCCTTCTTTAGTTCTACGCTTAAGTTACGCCCCCGAGCCTTCACATCCTTAAAATTGGTAACAGGGAGTGAGAGCGGCGTGCTCTGGTTGTTGCCCATCTTTGGACTGCTCCTACAAAGAGAAGGGGGGACGAAAATGAGTGTGAAGCAGAGGGGAGTATCCGACAGGTCCGGTCCTGGAAGGGGAAGAAAAGGTTTTATGTTTCGTTTTGGGCTTACACTTAACACTTAACAATAACGGACAGACAGTAATAACGATGAGCATTCGCGAGCGTGTGTCGGACTTCCGACCTGAGTCAGACGGGGCAACCAAGGATGGAGGCCCCCAGATGGGCACTGGGGAACGTCTCCCACCAGTCCCGAGTGGCTGTCTTCTAGCGCGTCCGCCAAGACCGTGCCACTTACAGAACAGACCAATACAGATTACAGATTACGGATTTCGCGAAATTTCAGGGAGACAGACAGAGACAAAGACAGAGACAGTGACAAAGTCGGCTTACCTACAGATTAAGATCCATTGACTTGGGGGTCTGGTGGGCTTGGGGGAAATCCCGGACGAGCCCCCATTTGTTATGCCCAGACCGTTTATTCCCCGAAGAAGACCACCAGAGTCCAGAGTCAAAGCTAAGCAGCAAGGATCTTTATTACAGGTTCGAACCTGGAACTCTCCCTCGCTCGAGAAACGAGACGGGCAGGAGAGCTCCCCCACTGAGCTCCGAACAATGTTATATAGTCTAAGAAAAGTGGGCATAGAGTTATTATACAAATCAGATATATGATTGGCTAGTGTTTGAACAAGG
>NW_020257620.1:0-13676 GCF_003255815.1 Theropithecus gelada
TGCCCACTTTTTGATGGGGTTGTTTGTTTTTTTCTTGTAAATTTGTTTGAGTTCTTTGTAGGTTCTGGATATTAGCCCTTTGTCAGATGAGTAGATTGCAAAAATTTTCTCCCATTCTGTAGGTTGCCTGTTCACTCTGATGGTAGTTTCTTTTGCTGTGCAGAAGCTCTTTAGTTTAATGAGATCCCATTTGTCAATTTTGGCTTTTGCTGCCGTTGCTTTTGGTGTTTTAGACATGAAGTCTTTGCCCATGCCTATGTCCTGAATGGTACTACCTAGATTTTCCTCTAGGATTTTTATGGTATTAGGTCTAACATTTAAGTCTCTAATCCATCTTGAATTAATTTTCGTATAAGGAGTAAGGAAAGGATCCAGTTTCAGCTTTCTACTTATGGCTAGCCAATTTTCCCAGCACCATTTATTAAATAGGGAATCCTTTCCCCATTTCTTGTTTCTCTCAGGTTTGTCAAAGATCAGATGGCTGTAGATGTGTGGTATTATTTCTGAGGACTCTGTTCTGTTCCATTGGTCTATATCTCTGTTTTGGTACCAGTACCATGCTGTTTTGGTTACTGTAGCCTTGTAGTATAGTTTGAAGTCAGGTAGCGTGATGCCTCCAGCTTTGTTCTTTTGACTTAGGATTGTCTTGGAGATGCGGGCTCTTTTTTGGTTCCATATGAACTTTAAAGCAGTTTTTTCCAATTCTGTGAAGAAACTCATTGGTAGCTTGATGGGGATGGCATTGAATCTATAAATTACCTTGGGCAGTATGGCCATTTTCACGATATTGATTCTTCCTATCCATGAGCATGGTATGTTCTTCCATTTGTTTGTGTCCTCTTTTATTTCACTGAGCAGTGGTTTGTAGTTCTCCTTGAAGAGGTCCTTTACATCCCTTGTCAGTTGGATTCCTAGGTATTTTATTCTCTTTGAAGCAATTGTGAATGGAAGTTCATTCATGATTTGGCTCTGTGTTTGTCTGTTATTGGTGTATAAGAATGCTTGTGATTTTTGCACATTAATTTTGTATCCTGAGACTTTGCTGAAGTTGCTTATCAGCTTAAGGAGATTTTGGGCTGAGACAATGGGGTTTTCTAAATATACAATCATGTCATCTGCAAACAGGGACAATTTGACTTCTTCTTTTCCTAACTGAATACCCCTGATTTCTTTCTCTTGCCTAATTGCCCTACCCAGAACTTCCAACACTATGTTGAATAGGAGTGGTGAGAGAGGGCATCCCTGTCTTGTGCCAGTTTTCAAAGGGAATTTTTCCAGTTTTTGCCCATTCAGTATGATATTGGCTGTGGGTTTGTCATAAATAGCTCTTATTATTTTGAGGTACGTTCCATCAATACCGAATTTATTGAGCGTTTTTAGCATGAAGGGCTGTTGAATTTTGTCAAAAGCCTTTTCTGCATCTATTGAGATAATCATGTGGTTCTTGTCTTTGGTTCTGTTTATATGCTGGATTATGTTTATTGATTTGCGAATGTTGAACCAGCCTTGCATCCCAGGGATGAAGCCCACTTGATCATGGTGGATAAGCTTTTTGATGTGTTGTTGAATCCGGTTTGCCAGTATTTTATTGAGGATTTTTGCATCGATGTTCATCAGGGATATTGGTCTAAAATTCTCTTTTTTTGTTGTGTCTCTGCCAGGCTTTGGTATCAGGATGATGTTGGCCTCATAAAATGAGTTAGGGAGGATTCCCTCTTTTTCTATTGATTGGAATAGTTTCAGAAGGAATGGTACCAACTCCTCCTTATACCTCTGGTAGAATTCAGCTGTGAATCCATCTGGTCCTGGACTTTTTTTGGTTGGTAGGCTATTAATTATTGCCTCAATTTCAGAGCCTACTATTGGTCTATTCAGGGATTCAACTTCTTCCTGGTTTAGTCTTGGAAGAGTGTAAGTGTCCAGGAAATTATCCATTTCTTCTAGGTTTTCCAGTTTATTTGCGTAGAGGTGTTTATAGTATTCTCTGATGGTAGTTTGTATTTCTGTGGGGTCGGTGGTGATATCCCCTTTATCATTTTTAATTGCGTCGATTTGATTCTTCTCTCTTTTCTTCTTTATTAGTCTTGCTAGTGGTCTGTCAATTTTGTTGATCTTTTCAAAAAACCAACTCCTGGATTCATTGATTTTTTGGAGGGTTTTTTGTGTCTCTATCTCCTTCAGTTCTGCTCTGATCTTAGTTATTTCTTGCCTTCTGCTAGCTTTCGAATGTGTTTGCTCTTGCTTCTCTAGTTCTTTTAATTGCGATGTTAGAGTGTCAATTTTTGATCTTTCCTGCTTTCTCTTGTGGGCATTTAGTGCTATAAATTTCCCTCTACACACTGCTTTAAATGTGTCCCAGAGATTCTGGTATGTTGTATCTTTGTTCTCATTGGTTTCAAAGAACATCTTTATTTCTGCTTTCATTTCGTTATGTACCCAGTAGTCATTCAGGAGCAGGTTGTTCAGTTTCCATGTAGTTGAGCGGTTTTGATTGAGTTTCTTAGTCCTGAGTTCTAGTTTGATTGCACTGTGGTCTGAGAGACAGTTTGTTATAATTTCTGTTCTTGTACATTTGCTGAGGAGTGCTTTACTTCCAATTACGTGGTCAATTTTGGAGTAAGTACGATGTGGTGCTGAGAAGAATGTATATTCTGTTGATTTGGGGTGGAGAGTTCTATAGATGTCTATTAGGTCTGCTTGCTGCAGAGATGAGTTCAATTCCTGGATATCCTTGTTAACTTTCTGTCTTGTTGATCTGTCTAATGTTGACAGTGGAGTGTTGAAGTCTCCCATTATTATTGTATGGGAATCTAAGTCTCTTTGTAAGTCTCTAAGGACTTGCTTTATGAATCTGGGTGCTCCTGTATTGGGTGCATATATATTTAGGATAGTTAGCTCTTCCTGTTGAATTGATCCCTTTACCATTATGTAATGGCCTTCTTTGTCTCTTTTGATCTTTGATGGTTTAAAGTCTGTTTTATCAGAGACTAGGATTGCAACCCCTGCTTTTTTTTGTTCTCCATTTGCTTGGTAAATCTTCCTCCATCCCTTTATTTTGAGCCTATGTATGTCTCTGCGTGTGAGATGGGTCTCCTGAATACAGCAGACTGATGGGTCTTGACTCTTTATCCAGTTTGCCAGTCTGTGTCTTTTCATTGGAGCATTTAGTCCATTTACATTTAAGGTTAAGATTGTTATGTGTGAACTTGATCCTGCCATTATGATATTAACTGGTTATTTTGCTCGTTAGTTGATGCAGTTTCTTCCTAGCCTCGATGGTCTTTACATTTTGGCATGTTTTTGCAATGGCTGGTACCGGTTGTTCCTTTCCATGTTGAGTGCTTCCTTCAGGGTCTCTTGTAAGGCAGGCCTAGTGGTGACAAAATCTCTAAGCATTTGCTTATCTGTAAAGGATTTTATTTCTCCTTCACTTATGAAACTTAGTTTGGCTGGATATGAAATTCTGGGTTGAAAATTCTTTTCTTTAAGAATGTTGAATATTGGCCCCCACTCTCTTCTGGCTTGTAGAGTTTCTGCCGAGAGATCTGCTGTGAGTCTGATGGGCTTCCCTTTGTGGGTAACCCGACCTTTCTCTCTGGCTGCCCTTAAGATTTTTTCCTTCATTTCAACTTTGGTGAATCTGGCAATTATGTGTCTTGGAGTTGCTCTTCTCGAGGAGTATCTTTGTGGCGTTCTCTGTATTTCCTGGATTTGAATGTTGGCCTGCCCTACTAGGTTGGGGAAGTTCTCCTGGATGATATCCTGAAGAGTGTTTTCCAACTTGGTTCCATTTTCCCCCTCACTTTCAGGCACCCCAATCAGACGTAGATTTGGTCTTTTTACATAATCCCATACTTCTTGCAGGCTTTGTTCATTTCTTTTTCTTCTTTTTTCTTTTGGTTTCTCTTCTCGCTTCATTTCATTCATTTGATCCTCAATCGCTGATACTCTTTCTTCCAGTTGATCGAGTCGGTTACTGAAGCTTGTGCATTTGTCACGTATTTCTCGTGTCATGGTTTTCATCTCTTTCATTTCGTTTATGACCTTCTCTGCATTAATTAGTCTAGCCGTCAATTCTTCCACTTTTTTTTCAAGATTTTTAGTTTCTTTGCGCTGGGTACGTAGTTCCTCCTTTAGCTCTGAGAAATTTGATGGACTGAAGCCTTCTTCTCTCATCTCGTCAAAGTCATTCTCCGTCCAGCTTTGATCCGTTGCTGGCGATGAGCTGCGCTCCTTTGCCGGGGGAGATGCGCTCTTATTTTTTGAATTTCCAGCTTTTCTGCCCTGCTTTTTCCCCATCTTTGTGGTTTTATCTGCCTCTAGTCTTTGATGATGGTGATGTACTGATGGGGTTTTGGTGTAGGTGTCCTTCCTGTTTGATAGTTTTCCTTCTAACAGTCAGGACCCTCAGCTGTAGGTCTGTTGGAGATTGCTTGAGGTCCACTCCAGACCCTGTTTGCCTGGGTATCAGCAGCAGAGGCTGCAGAAGATAGAATATTTCTGAACAGCGAGTGTACCTGTCTGATTCTTGCTTTGGAAGCTTCCTCTCAGGGGTGTACTCCACCCTGTGAGGTGTGGGGTGTCAGACTGCCCCTAGTGGGGGACGTCTCCCAGTTAGGCTACTCAGGGGTCAGGGACCCACTTGAGCAGGCAGTCTGTCCCTTCTCAGATCTCAACCTCCGTGTTGGGAGATCCACTGCTCTCTTCAAAGCTGTCAGACAGAGTCGTTTGCGTCTGCAGAGGTTTCTGCTGCTTTTTTGTTGTTGTTGTTGTTGTTGTGTAGCTGTGCCCTGTCCCCAGAGGTGGAGTCTACAGAGACAGGCAGGTTTCCTTGAGCTGCTGTGAGCTCCACCCAGTTGGAGCTTCCCAGCAGCTTTGTTTACCTACTTAAGCCTCAGCAATGGCGGGCGCCCCTCCCCCAGCCTCGCTGCTGCCTTGCCGGTAGATCACAGACTGCTGTGCTAGCAATGAGGGAGGCTCCGTGGGCGTGGGACCCTCCCAGCCAGGTGTGGGATATGATCTCCTGGTGTGCCTGTTTGCTTAAAGCGCAATATTGGGGTGGGAGTTACCCGATTTTCCAGGTGTTGTGTGTCTCAGTTCCCCTGGCTAGGAAAAGGGATTCCCTTCCCCTTTGTGCTTCCCAGGTGAGGCGATGCCTCGCCCTGCTTCAGCTCTCGCTGGTCGGGCTGCAGCAGCTGACCAGCGCCTATGGTCCGGCACTCCCCAGTGAGATGAACCCAGTACCTCAGTTGAAAATGCAGAAATCACCGGTCTTCTGTGTCGCTGGCGCTGGGAGTTGGAGACTGGAGCTGTTCCTATTCGGCCCGAGTTAAGGACTTTTAAGGCACGTTTGATGTGGGACCATGATTAGTTAGACAAGTGAGGCATCCAGGGTGCAAAGCTTACAAGAGGCACTTGTTCTCAGGGGCTGACCCTGCCCTTGTGCAACCCTGAGAAGGAACATTTCCTGAAATTGTGTGCTCTAGGCATTCAGCTTGCACTCATTTCTATTTAAAAGGAGAATCCTGACTAGACCTGAGGTGAGGAAATTGTTCTTAATATCTACAGGAGGAATTCATGTTAGCAGGGAAGATTGGAATTATGTTTTATTTATTTGTTTCTACTATTAAACAATGTGCTCTTTGAGAACAGAGTCTGTCCTTTTGTATATCACTGGAATGGACACTGGCACATCACGAGGGAATCTCACAGCAGAAGTTTGTTGAGTAAATGCCTGAACAATCGTATTCACATCAGTATTGCTGCTTCCCTTTTTATATTTGAGGATGCTGAACACAGACTTGTTATAGCATTTCCCTTTGGTCATAAGGTGAATAAGAGATTTCATCCACAGCTCTCTGATTCCAAAGCTACCCTCTAGATTTGATGCTCCTTTAAGGCCACTTTATCTCAATAAACTATGCTCATTTCAGAGGCAATAAGTTAATAAAGAAAAAGAAAAATGAAATGTGCCTTCCAAATTGTAGCAATGTTTATCATGACAGTTCTCACTATCATAGATAGAGCCAAGGGGATAGCACACTGTATTGAAAACAACTGAATAAAGGGTCATCAAAAGACCCACCTCAGATTTTACATACAAAACAGTGCAACTTTCTTCAAGCCACTCAGCCTGTCTTGGCTTCAAAATGAGTTTCTGACAGCTCTAAAATTCTATGACTACGAAATGATTTCTGAGTTTCCTTACAGCTCTAAAAAACTTTATTCCATGAGTTATAATGAATGTGAATGTGGGGATTGGTATGCTTTCCTCATTTATTTGCCTCCCAAGATCAGATAATGACAGTTCTTGTAGAACACATAACTTGTTGAGGTCTTTGACCTCTGAGATTCTTAAGAAGAGAATAATGAGTAATGATTTAGCAAATACTGAAAGAATCTCTCACTAGATGGCATTTAATATTTAATTTCTCCTGGTGGTTTAATTACATTGGCACCATCAGTTGCAAATTTGTGTGTCATTTTAGTCATTCAATTTGTTTCGAAGGGACTAGTAATTGTGACAATTAATTGACAGACAGTTGTTTATTTTGACTATCTAATTAGTGACTTTATGGCCCTTGCCTGTCTTTCATTTCCACAATGTGCATGTTACTGTAATCAACAGCCATTTTGTGTCAGTATTACCCAGCCAGGATTGAATTGGACATTTACGCAGCCTGAATAGTCACAACCTGGAGCCTGGCTTTGGCGCATTCCTCTTCTTCATCTATGGACCCCAGGAAATAGATAAGGTAGCCTGAAAGAACTCACTTAATCCTGCTGTAGGTTAGTCACTGCATCCATAACAAGATGAGAATAAAGTAGCTCCTTTATAAGCAAATGAGCTAATAAATAAGAAAACATTTTGAACGAATATACAGCAGTAAACAAACACTGGGTGGTATTATTGCTATTATTAATTATTCCTGTAACACAGCTGTGTCTGATGATGTCACGCAATGGCAAGCTGTCTTGTTCTGTCGTTGGCGTGAAACTGCCAAACACAAGACAGTGGTCCACAAGGTGACCCCTCCTGTGAATCAGCTGAACAGTGGAGGAAACAAATGGTCCCCCAGACCATTTCTGGCAATAATGAGCATTGCACACTAGAAGCAAGAACTACATTGCAGGATGAGAGGATGTCACTCGTGGACAAAAATAACAATCATTAGGAATCACCTCTTTGCCCTGTAACTAGAACACTCTTATAAGGAAGAGAAGCCATGTTGCTCTAAATGATGGTATGTCTTCTTAGAGCTTCCCACACTGAAGTCTTTTCTTATGTAAAGTTCTTCTTAATTTTGTGGAAGGTCTATACAAATTTTTATTCAACATCCTACAAAAAAGATCTAACTAGCCATGGGTTTGAGGTAATTTGGATGTAAAAAAAGCTAAAAATACCCTTTAAAAATCTAGTTAATAAAATTTATCTCCTTGGGTGTATCTCATGCACATGTGCAGAGTTCAAACTGGGAACTTATCTCATTATCAAACAACCATTAAATCACAGCAAAACTAATCCCTTGTCAATAAAATTGCTAGGAAATATGTAGTAAGATAAATATCAAACTTCTTCCACAAATAGGATGTACAAAATATTTTTAAAATAGTGGCAGCTCCTTTTTCAAACTAGACTAAGCACTAAAATATAAAACTTATGAAAGTGGCGCTGTGTGTTGCCTGAGGAGGGGAGATACACTCTGCCTCTCCTCCTGCAGCACTGCCATCTTCTGCTCTGTGACCTACCAAGGCACTGCCAAGCTTCCACCAAAAAATGTTTCAGAACCACCACTTTATAAATCTCCTCGTAGGTCTTTAGCTGTTGAGGACTTAACTTAGATGTTCCTAGAATGAGAGTAAGGTGAAAGAACACACTCGTATGTGGCAATAACTTATTGGTGTTGATACCAGCATCCATGGGCATTGGGGCAGTAGGGTCTCCTTTGTTTCAGAGTAGCTTAGGCACAGGGCCATGGCTATGAGATCTAGTACTTCCTAGGCACCTACCATATTGGAATCTGCATTATATGGTTTGCACACATCCTGTCCACTCTTAATAGTATTCCTGCATAATATTGCAGGATTGCAATCTCCAGTTTGAAAATGAAGAAGATGAGGATTAGGGAGTTTAACCTGGCTAAAGTCATTCCGATTGTGTGTGGCCAAGTGAGGATTTGAACTGAAGTTAATTTGGCTCCAAACATACATGGGTTCCCACTGACTCTCACCATCACCACCCTGTACATGCTAAGTGGTAATTTAAATAAATGTATATTTACATTTAGTAATTCATATTCCTTCCATCACTCCATCCTCTACTATGTGCTAAACTTGAGGGAAGCAGTCAAATAATATATGTTTTCTACCCTGGAGCCACTTATATTACCAGAACACGAACACAAGAAAGAAAAGTTTATCTGCTGTTACCTGGGCTGCCTCTTGTATTGGCCCTGCTGAGAGCTGCAATGGGTTTTATACTTTAATGGATTTCATCCCTTTCTGCTAAGAAACTTGAGGAACAGTTCATTCCTTTACCTGGTCTGCACATGCTGCATGTGACACAAGTAAAACTAGCATTTATGGGGAAAATAGAGACATCAAATAATTTAAAGTTCTGATGACTTCATAGTTCATCATCTTTCTTTAAGACCAATCCAAATGCACATCAATGATAGACTGGATAAAGAAAATGTGGCATGTATACACCATGGAATACTATGCAACCATAAAAAAGGATGAGTTCCTGTCCTTTGCAGGGACATGGATGAAGCTGGAAACCATCATTCTCAGCAAACTAACACAAGAACAGAAAACCAAACACTGCATGTTCTCACTCATAAGTGGGAGTTGAACAATGAGAACACATGGACACAGGGAGGGAAACATCACACACTGGGGCCTGTCTGGGGGTGGAGGGTTGGGGAGGGATAGCATTAGGAGAAATACCTAATGTAGATGACGGATTGATGGGTGCAGAAAACCACCATGGCATATGTATACCTATGTCTACTATGGCGTGTGTATACCTATGTAACAAACCTGCACATTCTGCAAATGTACTCCAGAACTTAAAGTATAATGATAATAATAAAAACATATTAGTGTGCATACCAAATGGAAAAGGAAAAGAATCATTACATAATATATCAAAATATGCAGACCAAGCATTTATTTTTACCCAGATCCCTATTAACAAAAACAAATTCCTTTCTTTCCTACTTATATTCCTGAAAGTAATCCAAACTTAGTTGTCCACATAATGCCGAATTACCCTAAATTGTTTTTACATATGTTTGAAAGTGATAAGCCATTTGAGGACATACTTGTTTTTATTAGTCTGTTCTCACACAGCTATAAAGACATACCTGAGACTGGGTAATTTATAATGGAAGGATGCATTGGCTCACAGTTCAGCATCACTGGGGAGGTCTCAGAATACTTACAATCATAGTAGTAGAAAGGGAAGCAAACGTGTCCTTCTTCACATCGCAGCAGCAAGGAGAAGTGCCAAGCAAAAGGGGAAAAGCCCCTTTTAAAACCATCAGATCTTGTGAGAACTCAGTCACTATCACCAGAACATCATGAAGGTAACTGCTCCCATGATTAAATTACCTCCCATTGGTTCCCTCCCACAATGTGTGAGGATTATGGGAACTACAATTCAAGATGAGATTTGAGTGGGTCCACAGCCAAACCATATCACATATAGAACCAAACTTTATTTTGGGAGGTAATGTGCCCAGTTGCATTACTAGAGGATTTGGAGAAGCATTTAAAAGATGTCTGATCCATCTGGGAGACCCACCTTTTTTTCATCCACCCTACGTCCTTTAGCCATCTTTCTACCTGGTAGACAGATGTCATGACAGCTCCAACAGCCATCTTGGACTGTGAGGAGAGATTGGAAGCCATACAGAAGGATGGTGGGCCACAAAGAACAAGAATCCAAGAACACTGTTGATATGACTAGGCACCATGCCAGCCCTAGACTGCTCATTGCTAGATTTTTTTAAGTGATAGAAAATACTCTACTTTTATTTTAGTTCTCCTTCACCAATATCTAATGTAATTTCTAATCAATATTGGCTGCAAAATATACTCATGCTGTATCATCCAGTAAATTAACATTGACTATTTTTTGAGATAACATTGCAATTGCAATTCTTCTATCTTATACTTAGCTGTTTGATCATCTAAGACAAATAGAGCCATTTACATTTTATGGGTGCTTTGTGTTCCTTTGCTCCATATTTGAGATTTGAGAAACAGAAAGACCTAGATCAGATGTCATGTCATCTGATGTATAATTTATAGCACAGAATAAATATCAGGCAACAATTATGGCTGGAAAAGACTAGTGGGACTATTTCCCAAGGGAAGAAACTGATGCCTTCCTACTTATAACTCTTTGAAAGTGCACCATGCCTTGTGAGATTAGAAAGTAGTCCCTGAGGGTGCTTAGCAGAGACCAGATGCCCATCATCAGGGATTTGGGGAAAAGAAGAAGGAGCTGCACTAAACTATTTTAAAGATCTTCTCTAATTTGAAGTTTATGATTCTGACTCTTGAAGTTATAAATAATTGGTAAGATGTAGAATAATTGGACTCTAAAATGTAGAGAAGTCCAATAAATCTTTCAAATCTCAGAAAGGAATGTTGGACATTTACATCAAGCTGTGTCCCTAACTTTGTCCTCCTCCTGGTTCTTGATCTCAATGAATCCAGCATTCTCTGTTTCACCTTTGCAGCTGCCCAAGCCAGAAAACTCAGAAGGCATCCCCATTACTTCTCCTCTTGCTGTCCCATGGCCAGCCCATTGCAAGTTTGACTGCTGAGTGTCCTCAAGTGCATCCAATCCATGTCTTCTCATTCCACTCTAGAGCAGAAGACACTGGTCCTCACCTGAATCACAGTAGCCTTACTGCATCCACTTTTGCCCCCTTCTAATCTATTTTCCACAGTGTTACCAGGGTGCAATTTTTTATGATGATGGCTTAGAATCTTCAGTAACTGTCAATAGCTCCTTATTGATCTTAAGACAGAGGACAAACTCTTTCCTGGGATCTACCTCTTAGATCTGACCTGTCTCCCTCAGATAATGCTAATCTTCATCTTGTTCTCCTTCCACAATGTTTTCATTCAGTTCCTTGAAAGACTCATGCCATCTTCTACCCCTTAGCTGTCTAAGTTTCTGTTCTTCCTTTGCCCAAGATGTTCTTCCCTCATTCTCAGCTCAAGGAACCTTTCTCAGGGACGCTTCCTCTGCCCTCTCTTAAGTCACAACTCAATTCCATTTCGTTTTCAAAACGCCCACAATTTTCTTGAAAAACACTCCCTCATTGAGAGAGAGAGAGAGAGAGAGAGAGAGAGAGAGAGAGAGAGAGAATGAATTTGTTCCATGTCTGTTTTTTGTTTTTCCCAGCAGATAGTAAGAGCAATGAAGATAGGGAGTGAGTCAGGTATGTTTGCTCACCTGAGTAGTCTCAGCATCCCATGTTTGTTAAGTATTTATCTAAGAGTAAATGTATAAGTGAGAATATCCAAAGCTGGTGCTAAAGGCTGGTATGTGTGGCAGTAGGATATGTATGTCCAAGAAGGTGAGATAAACCTGGGTTGGATTAAGATTCAAGGTAGTGCTTCTACCAGACTTCTGGCCTGTTTCTATCTGGCTCAAATCCCAGGTAAGGCTAAAAATTGAAGCTAAAATGTTTTCAGTACCAGCAGTTAATCAGGAATCATATCAAGAGAAGATGACCCAAAGAATCTGCCAAATTGTAACTCCAATGATCCTACGCAAAATCATTGTGCCAGAATGATATTCTTATTTTAATAGCTGATGTTCTGGTAAAAATACTTGTGGCTTCCACAGCCTTTAAATAGATGGTATCATTAAAGAAGCAAACACAAATTTTATTAAACATAATTGATCTCATTTTGTTGCTTATGTGGCAACTCTACTTGTAGAAAACATTTATTGTTGACCTGATATAGATAGCTACCCTATTTGTGCAATGCTAAAGGCCAAGACTGCCTAATATACACCAGATCATTATTTTCATTAATACCAACATTACCATCAATTTCATACCATCATCTTCCTCTTTCTCCTCCCTCCTCATCACCTTCACAAGAGTCCCTGGCATTTCTGTAGTATTTTGAGCCAAAATGAAAGTGTCATTATTTCTGACTGAGAACATTGAGGAAGACTTCACCATGGAGGTGGCAGGTGAACTGGGTAAGATTTGGAGATAACAACAAAAATAGACCTCCACTGATAGACATGGAGGCCTAACCTGCTAATCATGCCCTTCATTATATGTTAATCTTCAGGAAATTAACACTCCTATATTTCCTCTCAAATGGAAGAAGATGGTTTGGCAGAATGAGTGAGAGCACATGCTGTGGAGACAGAGTACCTGGTTTGAATTCTGACACCATCAGTCATTAGCTGTATGACCTGGCAAATCACTAAACATCCATAAGCCTCAATTCCTTCACCTATAAAATGGGATAATTATAGCATGTATCTTATAAAGGAGTGAGCATAAACAGAGACAATGCAAGTAAAGTCTCGGAGTGGTGCCTAGCCTGTAAGTGTTACCTGTCATTATGCAGCTTGCAGGGAAAGCATCATGACGGCTGTGATCTTGATTCACTAATTTACTGTCACATCTCCACTCTTGAGAACAATGCCTAGCACACAACAGATGTTTCATGGAAATTTTATTGAATGAACGAACAGAAACCCTGAGGAGAGTAGTGTGCCAACCTATGAAAAAGTTAGCAGCAGACTGTGACAAAGCGCTAGAAAGAAGCATGATTAATTAAAATGCATGTCTTTGATATTTTAAACTGATATTTCCAAACCATGCAACTGAAAACTGAAAAAAATAAAGTTGAATACAAGCATCATTCCTTCAAGACAGTGTATTTTAACAAAAGGAGGGGAAAGAACTACCTCTCTTTCTTTGAGGGTTCTCTTTGAGCTTTGAAAAATCATAATTGCTAAAGAAGACAGTATTGGAACTACATTGAGTCATTATTTTTTATTGGATATTGAAGGAGAATAAGTACTTCAAAGCCCACTTCTTTCCCTTAAACCAACACTTACTCCAAATGACCAACTCCCTCAATCACCCATAACAAAAAAAAGTTTATACTTGACATTTGTAACACAATTTATATTTTAAAGTTTTCTGATATTTAATGTACCAGACGTTGCTGCTTATCAGATGAGGANTTTTTTTTTTTTTTTTTTTTTAATATATTTGCATGTTTTTTTTTTTAAATTAATTTATTATTATTATACTTTAAGTTGTAGGGTACATGTGCATAACGTGCAGGTTTGTTACATATGTATACTTGTGCCATGTTGCTGTGCTGCACCCATCAACTTGTCATTTACATCAGGTATAACTCCCAATGCAATCCCTCCCCCCTCCCCCCTCCCCATGATAGGCCCCAGTGTGTGATGTTCCCCTTCCTGAGTCCAAGTGATCTCATTGTTCAGTTCCCACCTATGAGTGAGAACATGCGGTGTTTGGTTTTCTGTTCTTGTGACAGTTTGCTAAGAATGATGGTTTCCAGCTGCATCCATGTCCCTACAAAGGACACAAACTCATCCTTTTTTATGGCTGCATAGTATTCCATGGTGTATATGTGCCACATTTTCT
>NW_020257621.1:0-96855 GCF_003255815.1 Theropithecus gelada
AAGAGAATAAGGACTAATTGGGAGGAAAGAAGGTATCCATCAAGATAGGACATGAGCAAAGACCTGAACAAAAGGAGCAAGCAAGTCCTGGGGCCAGCTGGAGGCAGGGTGATCCAGACACAGGGAAGAGTCAATGCAAGGAGGGAAGCAATGATGTTCTTTATGTGTGGAAAGGACATGACGGAGCCCAGTGTGGCTGTAGAATGAGTCAGGAATAGGAAAGGAAGTCAAGAGAGGTTAGAAGCGGAGCAGGCTGCAGACTGTACAGAGGTTATGGAGGGCTTTGGATTTTACTGCGAGGTGGGAAGCCATTAGAGTGTTTTGAGCGACGGAATGACATGTTATGACATGTGCTTTAGAAAGACCTTTCTGCCTGCTGCAAAGAAACTGGACTGTGGAGTGACAAGGGTAGAAGCAGGAGAACAGTTAGGAGGGTTTCATATGTATATTTCTCTGTGGATGACTGCAGGTACTGCTTTCCAGATAACAAAGGGGATTAGTTATAATTCATTTGCCAAAGTGATTCCAGGCAGATCATGTCATGTTAACTTTTTAAAGGTGTTATTTTATTGTAAAAACACGTTTAAAATATTTAAGGCAAAAAGTCATCTACAATAAAGTCACCTAATCAAATAAATGCTTTTGTCAATTTTCTTCCCAACCATTTCATGTATTTATGTCTATTTCCATATATGCAGTAATTTTGTAAATAAAATTACATAATCTATACTTTTACCTTCACATTTAACATTTCATCGCATGTATCTTCCTATTCTAAGTGTTTTGTTTCCCTAGCTCTCTATATTTCTTATTTTCTAATTGGTTTCCTCTTCCTCCAATAACCACATGATACTTCCATATCTTTCTTGATACATAAACATTTCCTCTTTGAAATATTCTACTCTCTAAAAATATTGTTTTGCCTTCATAAAATATATTGTGATTCTTTCTGACACCCATAATTTTACTTGCTAGAGGTCTAAGGTTTTAATGAATTAATTCTTGATTTTAAAAAAAGTATCCGAACTATTTTAAGGACAAACAAAAGTATGTAGGTATTTAGTCACATTACTGAAAGCAAATCTGTTTAAATGTGGTATTTCTTTTTTTTTTTTTTTTTTTTTTTTTTTTTTTTGGCACATTTGATGTCTGGGTCATCAACTCCCATTCTCTTTCCTCTTTCAAACTCTCCCTGCAGCTCATTTCAAAGGGGCATGGTGTGTTTGTAAATACATTTGCTATTTAAAATGTATTCCAAGAATGGTTTTAGTGAAGCTTATTACTAGAATTGCATTTGCATTACTAAGTAATAAGTATTTACTCGAAGTACTGTTTGTGCATGGCCATCTGGTTTAATAACACATCCAAGGTTGAGACAGCTCCCCAGGGCTCCACAACTCACTGAGATCTTTGAGAGGGCACAACTAAACCAGCAGACCCAGAATTTGAAAACACACAGCTTCTAAACTGCTTATTGGCCCTGAATGCAGCTTTTCTCCCTTCGGAAATTATAATAACAGAGAGTTAAAAGTGTAAGGTCCAAGATATTTTATTTAGTCTTTAGTCCCAATAATCAATATTTGGGGGAGAACATTAATGCTGTGATATTTTAAACATTTCATTTTCCTAACTATATTCTGATTATATTATTTGAACAAAGGACAAATGTGCTGGTAGAAATATGTATTTTCTTACAGTTTTACAGGACATAATTATTGGGTGCAGTAGAAGGAGTTAATTCATTTTTGTGGTACTCAGTTACAAAATATATTAATCACTATTTGCAAAAGAAATAATTCAGTTAAATAAGTCTCTTCCAAAAATGTTCTCTTCCTCTGAAATATTGTAGAAATTGATATGGCTTGGCTCTGTGTCCCTACCCAAATCTCATCTTGAATTTTACTCCCATAAATCCCATATATTGTGGGAGGGATCCAGTGAGAAATAATTTGAATCATGGGGTAGTTCCCCCCATACTGTTCTCTTGGTAGTAAATAAGTCTCATGAGATCTGATGGTTTTATCCAACGTTTCTGCTTTTGCATTTTCCTTGTTTTCTCCTGCTGCCACAATGTAAGAAGTGCCTTTCACCTCTTGCCATGATTCTGAGGCCTCCCCTTACTGAACTGTAAGTCCAGTTAAACCTCTTTTTCTTCACAGTTTCAGGTATCTGTTTATCAGCAGTGTGAAAACAGACAAATACAGTAAATTGGTACCAGGAGTGGGGTGTTGCTGAAAAGATGCCTGAAAATGTGGAATCGACTTTGGAACTGGGTAACAAGCAGAGGTTGGAACAGTTTGGAGGTCTCAGTATAAGACAGAAAAAGTGGGAAAGTTTGGAACCTTCTAGAGACTGAATGGCTTTGACAAAAATGCTGATAGTGATATGAACAATAAGGCTGAGGTGGTCTTAGATGGAGAGGAGGAACTTGTTGGGAACTGGAGCAAAGGTGACTCTTGTTGCTTTAGCAAAGAGATTGGTGGCATTTTGCCCCTGCCCTAGAGATTTGTGGAACTTTGAACTTAGAGAGATGATTTAGGGTATCTGGCAGAAGAAATTTCTAAACAGCAAAGCATTCAAAAGGTGACTTTGGGTGCTGTTAAAAGTATTCCATTTTAACAGGGAAACAGAGCATGAAAGTTCAGAAAATTTGCAGCCTGACAATGCAGTAGAAAAGAAAAACCCATTTTTCGAGGAGAAAATCAAGCCAGCTACAGAAATTTGCTTAAGTAGCAAGGAGCCTAATTTTAATCCCCAAGACAATGGGGAAAATGTCTCCAGGGCTTGTCAGAGACCTTCACAGCAGCCCTTCCCAACACAGGCCTGGAGACCCAGAAGGAAAAGGTGGATTCATGGGCCAGGCCCAGGGTCCCCATGCTATGTGCAGCCAAGGGACTTAGTGCCCTGTGTCCCAGCTGTTCCAGCCATGGCTGAATAGGGCCACATAAAGCTCTGGCTCTGGTTTCAGAAGCTGGAAGCTCCAAACCTTGAGAGCTTCAATGCGATGTTGGGCCTTTGGGTGCACAGAAGTCAAGAATAGAGGTTTGGGAACCTCCGCCTAGATTTCAGAGGATGTGTGGAAATGCCTGGATGCCCAGGCAAAAGTTTGCTGCAGGAGTGGAGTCCTCTTGGAGAACCTCTGCTAGGGCAGTGCAAAAGGGAAATGTGGGGTTGGAGCCTCCACACAGAGTCACTACTGGGGTACCACCTAGTGGAACTGTGAGAAGAGGACCACTGTCCTCCTGACCTCAGAATGGTAGATCCACTGACAGTTTGCACTGAGCACCTGGAAAAGCTGTAGACACTCAACGCCAGCCTGTGAAAGGAGCCAGGAGGGGGGCTACACCCTGCAAAGCCACAGGGATGGAACTGTACAAGACTATGGGAAACTACCTCTTGCATCAGTGTGACCTGGATGTGAGACATGAAGTCAAAGGAGATAATTTTGTAGATTTAACATTTGACTGCTCTGCTGGATTTTGGACTTGCATGGGGCCTATAACCCCTTTGTTTTGGCCAATTTATCCCATTTGGAACAGCTGTATTTACCCACTACCCATACCATCATTGCATCTAGGAAGTAACTAGCTTGCTTTTGATTTTATAGGTTCATAGGTGGAAGCAACTTGCCTTGTCTCAGATGAGACTTTGGATTGTGGACTTTTGGGTTAATGTTGAAATGAGTTAAGACTTTGGGGGACTGCTGGGAATGTATGACTGGTTTTGAAATGTGAGGACATGAGATTTGGAGGGGATAGGGGTGGAATGATATGGTTTGGCTCTGTGTCCCCACCCAGATCTCATCTTGAAATTTACTCCCAAATCTTCCATTATTGTAGGATGGACCTGATGGGAGATAATTTGAATCATGGGGGTTGTTTCTCGATACTGTTCTCATGACAGTGGATAAGTCTCAAGAGATCTGATGATTTTATCAAGGGATTTTGCTTTTGCATCTTCCTCATTTTATCTTGCTGCCACCATGTAAGAAGTGCCTTTGATCTCCCACCATGATTCTGAGGCCTCCCCAGCCATGTGGAATTGTGAGTCCAATTAAACCTCCTTTCCTTCCCAGTCTCAGGTATGTCTTTATCAGCCATGTGAAAATGGACTAATACAGAAATGTAATCTGCAGGTTTTATATTATTTTCTATTGCTTTTGGGGAAGCTAAAAAAAAAAAAAAAAAAAAAAAAAAAAAAAAAAAAAACCTGTATATAAGTTTCCAAATTAGGATTATACATTTAGATATGAATAAACACATGAATATGTATATATGTGATGTGTATACATACATACATATATATATATATATATGCCTGCACACCTATTTTTTCTAAGAACTTTCCAGAACAAATAGTTTGTGTTTAATATTTTATTCTTGACACCCACTACTAATATTCTCCAGATAAACCCATAAGCAAGTATTTGGAGGAACAGATAGTCAACAAAATATTTTTCATTACATTATCCTGTTACTGAAAGTTTGTTCGTTTCATTTCTTCTGATGAAAAAAAATCAATGAGAAAATATATAATGTTGCCGGGCGCGGTGGCTCAAGCCTGTAATCCCAGCACTTTGGGAGGCCGAGACGGGCGGATCACGAGGTCAGGAGATCGAGACCATCCTGGCTGACACGGTGAAACCCCGTCTCTACTAAAAAATACAAAAACTTAGCCGGGCGAGGTGGCGGGCGCCTGTAGTCCCAGCTACTCGGGAGGCTGAGGCAGGAGAATGGCGTAAACCCGGGAGGTGGAAGCTGAGATCCGGCCACTGCACTCCAGCCTGGGCGACAGAGCGGGACTCCGTCTCAAAAAAAAAAAAAAAAAAGAAAATATATAATGTCAGTCAGCCTCCCTCTGAGATCTTTTGTAAAGTCTTTACTTTTTGCTTCAAGTACATGATTAAGTAGTGCCCTCTGTCCTTAGTATGTACAATACACTAAAAGACCTGAATTCAGTCCTTTAATCATAAATGCTTAAAGGAAACAGCCTGTTCTGTGTTCTCTAGATATGTTATCAGCTGTACCTTGAAAAACGACTTTCTATTTTAGAAACTGAATTTCCAAAAAGAATTATCATGAACAGAAGATCTAGCTGAGAGAAGCTCTTACCCAGTAGAACCTGAATAAATTAATTCCCTGGTTATAAAGATCCTTGATTCCTCTTCACATTTGACTTACATATTTAACCAAAAACAAAGAAACAATTTATAGCCAAACCAAGTGTCTCTATAAATCCTTCAAAGAATTAAGGCTGAAAACTAAACTTATCTAGCCCATTTACATCACAAAAAGCAGGCTCATAACTCATGATTTTTTAAACACCAAGCAATGCTTAATAAAATTCTAATTAGACATCTAAAGGTTCATCATGCTACACTGACCAGAGAAAAATTAGGGGGTATCAAGCGATTTTTTATAATACTTGGTTTCTCTCATGAATTTTAGGAATATTATATGAATTATTGTTACTATACTCAGGAAAAACCACCAGAGTTAGATGTCCTGTTTAGGAACTTGAGTTATTTAAAAATATTTTTTAAATATAAATTTTAGTTTCTATTTTTTGTCAACTACAGTAGGCAAAAGAATGTTTTCAGAAGATTAGTCTGAGACCCTAGTAAACAAACATTTCTAACATTTGTGCTATTTTGGCTCTGGTTAGACAAAATTAAAGTAGACTATTACTGGTCTATTTCAGGATTAGGGAACAGAAGCAGAGGTTAAAGAGAAAAGAAAAATTGCAGAAATGCAAAGAAATCAGTTAAGCAGTGTGAAATTGCCACTTCCCAATAGGTTCTCATTGATGGAGAAATGTGTTCAGGCTTACACTTATTAGCAGAAGCTCTTCTTTTTGTCACCAGTTAAATTGTTTCCTATACATAGCCAAAACAAAACAAAAAACCCAAGTAGGAAGATGTACATGGTGTTTCTTCCCATATAAAACTTTATCCCATGAACTAATATGTCTGTTCTACTAATATAGTTTAGGTAGACATTCTTAATTCTTCTTAATTATATCAGATTAAAGCCTGATAAATCTGTCAGATCTTAATTTTTAATATTCTGAATGTTTATGCCCTTTACCCCAAATTTATGTGTTAAATCCTAACTCCAAATGTGCTGCGATTTGCAACTGGGGCCTTTAGAAGGTGATTAGATCATGAGGGAGGAGCTCTCATAAATGGAATTATTGCCCTTAGAAAAGATATCTCATGGAGCTCCCTTTTATTTCTGCCATGTGAGGACATCTATGTACCTTTTGCCAGGGCTTTGATCTTGGACTTCCCAACCTCTGAAACTGTGAGAAATAAATTTCAGTAGTTTATAAGTCACCCAGTCTATGTTATTTTTGTGATAGCAGCTCAAATGAACAAAGACAGAGCTATTTTGAAGGGTAATGCCTAGGAAAATATTTTCGCCATTATACGTAATTAGTTCCCTTGCAGCTTCTGCAAAATAGCAAACTACAGAACAACTTAATCACACTGAAAAAAATTCTTACCATGCCCCTCAGCTTTCAACCTGGCTCTTCTTGTTCAACTGTTGATATTTTAGTCATTCCCAAGCAAAACCTATTTAGTTAAAAAATATTTTGCTGTGCAGAAGCTCTTAGTGTAAATAGATCCCATTTGTCAATTTCGGCTTTGGTTGCCATTGCTTTTGGTGTTTTAGACATGAAGTTGTTGCCCATGCCTATGTCCTGAATGGTATTGCCTAGGTTTTCTTCTAGAATTTTTATGGTTTTAGGCCTTACGTTCAAGTCTTTAATCCATCATGAGTTAATTTTTGTATAACATGCAAGGAAGGGGTCCAGTTTCAGTTTTCTGCATATGGCTAGCCAGTTTTTCCAGCACCATTTATTAAATAGGGAATCCTTTCCCCATTGCTTGTTTTTGTCAGCTTTGTCAAAGATCAGATGGTTATAGATGTGTGGTGTTATATCTGAGGCCTCTGTTCTGTTCCTTTGGTCTATGTATCTGTTTTGGTACCAGTACCACGCTGTTTTGGTTACTGTAGACTCGCAGTATAGTTTGAATTCAGGTAGCGTGATTCCTCCAGTTTTGTTCTTTTTGCTTAGGATTGTCTTGGCTATGCGGGCTCTTTTTTGGTTCCATATGAAGTTAAAGTAATTTTCTCCAATTCTGTGAAGAAAGTCAATGGTAGCTTGATGGGGATAGCATTGCATCTATAAATTACCTTGGGCAGTATGGCCATTTTCACGATATTGATTCTTCCTATCCATGAGCATGGAATGTTTTTCCATTTGTTTGTGTCTTCTTCTATTTTCTTGAGCAGTGGTTTGTAGTTCTCCTTGAAGAAGTCCTTCACATCCCTTGTAAGTTGGATTCCTAGGTATTTTATTCTCTTTTTAGCAATTGTGAATGGGAGATCACTCATGATTTGGCTCTCTGTTTGTCTGTTATTGATGTATAGGAATGCCTGTGATTTTTGCACACTGATTTTGTATCTTGAGACCTTGCTGAAGTTGCTTATCAGCTTAAGGAGATTTGGGGCTGAGATGATGGGGTTTTCTAAATATCCAATCATGTCATCTGCAAATAGACACAATTTGACTTCCTCTTTTCCTATTCAAATACTCTTTATTTCTTTCTCTTGCCTGATTTCCCTGGCAAGAACTTCCAATACTATGTTGAATAGGAGTGGTGAGAGAGGGCATCCTTGTCTTGTTCCAGTTTTTGCCCATTCAGTATGATATTGGCTGTGGGTTTGTCATAAATAGCTCTTATTATTTTGAGATATGTTCCATCAATACCTAGTTTATTGAGAGTTTTTAGCATGAAGGGGTGTTGAATTTTCTTGAAGGCTGTTTCTGCATCTATTGAGATAATCATGTGGTTGTTTTCATTGGTTCTGTTTATGTGATGGATTATGTTTATTGATTTGTGTGTGTTGAACCAGCCTTGCATCCTAGGGATGAAGCTGATTTGATCATGGTGGATAAGTTTTTTGAGGTGCTGCTGGATTTGTTTTGCCAGTATTTTATTTAGGATTTTGGCATTGATGTTCATCAGGAATATTGGCCTGAAATTTTCTTTTTTTGTTGTGTCTCTGCCAGGTTTTGGTATCAGGATGATGTTGACCTCCTAAGATGAGTTAGGGAGGATTCCCTCTTTTTCTATTGTTTGGAATAGTTTCAGAAGGAATGGTACCAGCTCCTCTTTCTACCTCTGATAGAATTCAGCTGTGAATCCCTCTGGTCCTGGACTTTTTTTTGGTAAGGAGGCTAATAATTACTGCCTCAGTTTCAGAATTTGTTAGGCAACCTACAGAATGGGAGAAAAAGTTTGCAATCTATCCATCTGACAAAAGGCTAATATCCACAATCTACAAAGAACTTAAACAAATTTACAAGAAAAAAAATAAACGACCCCATCAAAAAGTGGGCAGAGGATATGAACAGACACTTCTCAAAAGAACACACTTATGCAGCCAACAAGCATATGAAAAAAAGCTCATCATCACTGGTCATTAGAGAAATGCAAATCAAAACCACAATGAGATACCATCACATGCCAGTTAGAATGGCAATCATTAAAAAGTCAGGAAACAAGAGATGCTGGAGAAGATGTGGAGAAATAGGAGCACTTTTACACTGTTGGTAGGAGTGTAGATTAGTTCAATCATTGTGGAAGACAGTATGATGATTCCTCAAGGATCTAGAACCAGAAATACCAGTTGACCCAGCAATCCCATTACTAGGTATATACCCAAGCAATATAAATCATTCTACTATAGAGACACATCCTCACATACGTTTATTGAGGCAGTATTCACAATAGCAAAGACTTGGAACCAACCCAAATGTCTATCAATGATAGACTGGGTAAAGAAAATGTGGCTTATATACACCATGGAATACTATGCAGCCATAAAAGAGAATGAGTTCATGTTCTTTGCAGAGACATGGACGATGCTGGAAACCATCATTCTCAGCAAACTAACACAAGAATAGAAAACCAAACACTGCATGTTCTCACATATAAGTGGGAGTTGAACAATGAGAACACATGGACACAGTGAGGGGAACATCACACACTGGGGCCTGTTGGGGGGTGAGGAGATAGGGGAGGGATAGCATTAGGAGAAATATCTAAATAAGTGATGGATTGATGGGTGCAGCAAACCACCAAGGCCTGTGTATACCTATGTAACAAAACTGCATGTTCTGCACATGTACCTCAGAACTTAAAGTATAATTGAAATAAATAAAATCTAATGTTTTTTTATATGTTCCAGATTATTCTAAATATACAACAGAATTTTAATCAAAGGTGGTAATATGTTATTTATAGTCCTTTATATTTATTTCTTTAAAATTTCAATAATTGTCCTAAAAATGTAAACGCATGCTTTAAAATAATTTCATAAGTATGAAAACATGGGTTGCTCCTGTTCAATTTGAAATTACTCTTATGTTGGTTCATATTTGTAAAATTGTAATTTTCATCATTATTTATTTTTTCCTGCTGGGGTTCTGAAAGGTATATGAGTGAGAAGCAGCTAATATATCTCTATCAAGAACATGTTTTGGAAATTAGGCAGATTCAGAAAGGTATCATAGAAATTTTTTAAAGATTATTAACTATGCTCAGTTCTGCCATTTCAAGCTCTGTGGCCCCAATTCAGTTACTTAAGCTCTTTGTGACTTTGTTTCTCAATTTTAAAATGTGTGTAATAATAGTATCTGGTTCATAGGTGCTATGGACTGAATTGTGTTCCTCCAAAATTGGTATGTTGATTCTGCAAACCACAATAAGACAGTGTTTGGAGATGGAGCTTTTGGGAGTTACTTACAGTTAGATGAGGTCATGAGGGTAGTAACCTCGTGATGAAATTAGTTCCCTTGTAAGAAGGTACATGAGAAAACTCTCTCTTTCCCTCTCCATTTCTCTTTCTCTACCTCTCCTCCCTACCTCATTCACACAACAAGGAAAAGCCATGTGAACACACACCTACAATGCAGGAAGAGAGCCCTCCCCAGAACCCGACCATACTGGCACAACGATATCGGACTTCCAGACTTCAGAAGTGATCGAAAATAAATTTCTGTTGGCTAAGCACCTTGTCTATGATATTTTGTTACTGAGACAGCCAAATACCTAGGCAGATAAAAAGGGGTCCCCAGAGAATCTCCTACCCGCCCCTCAAGTGTTTACATCCGAAGCTTTTGTGCAGATGAGGGAACCTGCCCAGGACTTCTCTGGGCATGCCCACAGCAAACTGGAGCTTGTGGGCTGGGGGAAGTGGGT
Organism: Theropithecus gelada; assembly: GCF_003255815.1. Classification (NCBI taxonomy): domain Eukaryota; kingdom Metazoa; phylum Chordata; class Mammalia; order Primates; family Cercopithecidae; genus Theropithecus; species Theropithecus gelada. The sequence continues at coordinate 10,274 of NW_020257621.1, forward strand.
GGAGCCACAGACAATTTACGCCATTTGCAGGGGTGGAGCTTGCTCTCCAGCTCCTATAGTGACCTGGGAATCAATCTGTGAGATGGGAGGCCTGTCAGCAAGACTCCGTTTTGCTCTCCTGAGGGTTTTTTTTTTCCTTTCCCCTGCTTTTTGCCCAATAAAATTCTGCTCTACTCACCCTTCAACGTGTCTGCATGCCTAAATTTTCATAGTCATGTGACAAGATCCTAGTTTTAGCTGAACAAAGGAGCAGAATTCTGCAATGTTATGGCAGCGTGGATTGTTCCTATATTTATATATTTATAACTATATATTTATATATATTATATAAATATAAACTGAGTCCGTTGATGTAAAATGCTTAGAACAGCCTGGAACATATATGTTTTAACAATTATTATTATCATTATTATTATTATTATTATTATTATTCATTTTTTTGAGACAGAATCTAGCTCTTGTTGTCCAGGCTGGAGTGCAGTGGCACCATCTTGGCTCACTGCAACCTCTGCCTCCTGGGTTCAAGCTAGTCTCCTGCCTCAGCCTCCCTAGTAGCTGGGATTACAGATGCACACTACCACGCTCAGCTAGTTTTTCTGGTTTTAGTAGAGATGGGGTTTTGCCATGTTGGCCTGGCTGGTGTTTTAACAATTATTATTTGGCATCTAGACGCAAATTTTATAAAATCTGAGAACATCAAGATTCATCTGTACTTTTCTCTTACAGTTGCCAGCAACTGGTTTCCCCAAGAATTATCTAAGGCTATCAAAGTGGCTTTTCCTGTGTCTGACAATGGACACATAATTAGCCACACACCTAGATCTTACAACTCTCAACACATAATTTCAGAAAGCAGCATTCAAGGTGCAATTTTAGAGTTAAAATATTAAAATACTAACAAACTGTATTTCTATTGAGCTCATTTCATTCTTCTAATAAAATGTGTCTAGTTATTTTCATTATAACCATCATGCAAGGCAAAATCCCTTATAAATAAACATACACAAATATATGTACATATATAAAAATGTATATTCATAATACACACACACACACACACACACACACACACCAGAGCTCAAAAAGTTAGTCAAAGAAAGATTTTCATTACCTGGTTAGTAAGACATTTTTGGTCTCTAGAAACAAAACTGTTTCCTGAGGGTTACTTCTATGGAAACCTGCAAAGCATCTGCCCCAGGTGCTAGCAGAAATTGCATTGGTAGTTTTTAAGTGTGTCTGTGGGGAGTGTTTTGAAGGCAAACATATTTTAAATAGTTCTTAATGCCTGTGGGTGTAGCAAGTAATGAATGTGTTTTTTCAAACTATTCATTACCTGCCCTTAATGACAGACACATTTCAGGGAATTCCTTTCAATTTTTATTTACTAAAGGGAGCTTTTTAAACTTTTTTATTGTGAGAAATGAATGTACATATAATCAAGCTGTGCATTTCTCTGAGATATCCTTTTCTGTGTGTGTTCTTATGGCCAGCCTCCCGTCCCCTTATCATGACAATTCTAGAATATTCTTCACACTTTAGTTTCCCTCTCCTTCAATCTGAGACACAATATAAAGTAATAGTAAGTGCAGATATGTTTGCATTTAGGCTTACTAATTTAAATTTCAGCTCTTCTAATTTCTAGATAAGTGAATTGAGGAACGCTACTAAACTTTTGCATTTTTGCACAATGTTTATTCTGTCTTTCTTTCAGTGATGTCTCCTCCCTAATCACAAAATACAATTCCAATTGTTCTTTCAGTAACTGAGTTCCACCAGCACATAACCTGCCCTTTACTATGTAATCTTACCTCTGCACCAAACTAATAATAATCCTCCCTTCTATTGTTTATACCTTCTCTACATTTGCTTTTGTTTATGCAATTTTTCTTGCCTGCTATGTGGGCTTTTTTCTTATTTATAGGTCATCTCTTTATTTTTTTCATGAAAATGCCAATCTGCATAAATCTCATATATCCAGTTGATTTCACAGAGCCCCTTCTTGTACTATCACTCATAATGCTACTTAGTATGTTACCACTTTATATAGCACTTAGCAATTATGCATTGTTGAATTTAAGTTGATATTATTTCAGCAGAACTGTAATGGTTCTCAAGTGACCACAGATAATATAAGAAATTGGATAAGAAATCTCCTTTACATTTCCTTTATATCTCTCAGGACACAGCAGCATTTTCTCTGAGGATGAAATGGAAGAATGAGCTCTGCCGAGTATGTTACTCAATTTGTTTAATGTAGTTGACATTACTGCTGTTCCACTGCTACCTAATTTCTATCTCTTCCTGGGCATATGGTAGGATTGTTCTATCCCACCCTACTGAAGTGAACTGTGCTGATATAACATGCTTTGACCAGTAAAACGTGAACAAAATTTGCATGTGTAACTTTCAGATAGAAACATTCGTTTGTTCGGGCTCTACCTCTTCTCTCTTCCTCTGCCATTGTAACCACAGAAGCATATGTTGATATGGATATTCAATGCCACACTTGTTTATGGAGGACAAGTGCATGGACAGTTTCCCAGAATCAAAATTCTGAGCAGGAAATAAACTTCGGGCTTTAAGCCATGGATATTTGTCATGGGACTTGTTCGTTATTGTAGCATAGCCTAACCTATCCTGACTGAACAGATAAAAAATGGCATATAAATCTATTTTATCCATCAATCCTTGGATGCCTTTCTGTATAATGAATTGATTGCATTTCTTAGTTTATCTTTAGTCACTAATTCATTCAGTAAAGATGTTTACATTTAAGGTTTACTATATGCATGGAACTAGACAAGTTGTTGAGGATAAAAATAATAAACTGAATAGCTGTGGTCCCTAATCTAATAGACATTCTTGTGTAAAAGACCCCCACCCACCAAAAGAAGAGAATGACAGAAAACAAAAATAATTCAACAAACAAAATGGTATGTAAAAGAAACAAGCAAGAGTTTAACAGAGAATACCAGAGAACTTATTTAGATATGGTGGTCAGAAAATCTTGTGATGGGGTGAAGTTTAATCTGGGCTCTAGAGGCTGAGCAGCAAGGAGTGCTATAAGAACTGAGGGTGGCCGGGCACAGGGGTTCATGCCTGTAATCCCAGCACTTTGAGAGGCCGAGGTGGGCAGATGATGAGGTCAGGAGATCAAGATCCATCCTGACTAACACGGTGAAACTCCGTCTCTACTAAAAATACAAAAAAATTAGCTGGGTGTGGTGGTGAGCACCTGTAGTCCCAGCTACTTGGGAGGCTGAGGCAGGAGAATGGCATGAACCCAGGAGGCAGAGCTTGCCACTTGCAGTGAGCCGAGATGGCACCACTGCACTCCAGCCTGGGCGACACAGCAAGACTCCATCTCAAAAAAACAAAACAAAACAACAACAAAAACAGAAAACAAACAAACAAACAAACAAAAAAACAACAAAGAACTGAGGGCAAGAGCACAGGAGAGCAGTGTGTGCAGGTGCTCTGAGACAGGTGAGAGCATTGCTGTTCAGAGAAACTCAGAGTATGGCTGTAATTAGGTACCATGTTTCCAGATTACTACCATTTTAACACTATATCTCTAAACTCTAGAAGAGTCCCTGAATTTCCCAATGACATTTCTCTGTGGAAAGAACATTTAATGTCATCCACCATGAAGAATTCTTTCAACTCAATAACTTCATGGATTATGGGGAAAAATATTATTTTTTTAGAAAACTCAGAAAACAGGAAGAGATGTAATATACAAAAGGCTATTTACACATATAATTATAGAAAGCCTGAGCTGCAAGAAAGAAGACAGCAACATTATTCCACAGAGAAAATAAATAGTTAAGTTGTGTAGCTTGACATTTATGGCTGTGGAGTTAGTTTTGCCTACAAGACGGTGAACTCACTCCAATATAGAGAAATTGAAAAGAGTGCAATCTTAAATCACAGCTGCCATAAAAAAATAGAATTTTTTAAAACAAATCTCAAAACAAGTTGTTTAAATTCTTTTTTAATATTCTCAGCAAATAGTTGATCTCATCAATGATTCAAGAGTAAAAATGGATGAATTTTCTGTTTTATTGAAATGATGATCCTGGCTGAATAATGTAATTAATTAACTTCACACAGTGACCTTGAACATACGAAAAAAAACAATGTGGCTTTTCTGATATGATCCACGATTGCTTGTACATTTTTATAGCCTTTAAAAAATTAGCTTTTTCTTTATCTGCTTCTAGAATTAAGATTTGTCAGCAGCCAATAGACACATTTTTCACTTGATTTATTTTATACAGAAAATAAGAAGCTTTGAAAAGAATGTAAAAAAAATGTTTTGAGTTGCTCTTTGTCAGCTTGATATTGTCTTTCTATCTATTTTTTGTTCTTGACCATTGCAAGCTTCTTCCACCAGTCTTCTAGGTTACCACAGTAGCAGAATCGCATGAATGATGTTTTTAAAACTCAAAACAAACATTTAATACCAAAGTCACACAAATGAATCGTATTTTTATTCATTCTTTCAATATGTATTGCATATTTGCTCCAACTATTGGTGGTTATCATGCCCATGTTCAATTAAATTGCAGATTGTATATTAATTTCATATTATTGTGAATATGACGGCAAACAAAAAATCCAAAAGATTTTGAATGGCTAGACAAATACATAAAATTTAAAAACATTTTGTTTTCTAAGTGTATGAATGTATAATTTTGAAAGATCCTATTTATTGATAAAAGTAGAGAAAAAAATCCAAAAGATTTTGAATGGCTAGACAAATATATAAAATTTAAAATTATTCTGAGTGTATGAATGTATAATTTTGGAAGATCCTATTTATTGAAAAAGTAGGGGAAAAGGGGTGTATTTAGTTCTATCTGATCATTTTCTTTTCAAAACTTCTGATGTTTCCCAAATCATGGCTGTCTTTATTCTATTGAATGTCCCAACTATGTCTTGAGTAAATGGCCTAGCAATGGCTAAGGAAACAGCACAAAGCCTTTCAAAAACCAGTTGTTATCAATGAGTGACAAAGGAAAGAAAAGTGTTCAAATCCAGTCCCCTAAAGGTGGTTACATGCCCTGGACTTTTGAGATGAGGCGGACCAGTACATTTCCTCAACTCAGCTTCCCTGCCCCCTACTTTGTTTGTAGACAAGGGTTTTCAGGGTATCTTGCCTGTGGTTTTACTCACTTGACTTTGGAGTTAAAACTCTGTGAGGCCAAGTGAGTATCTGGATTAGCATGACAGTGGTCTCTATGTCAGTGGTCAACACTTTCAGATACACAGTACATTGAGATCATTCATATTATAGTATTACGGCATTACTATTTGAGTGTTGAAGATAATTCACAATCACTCTGTGAAACAAAGTTGGGAGAAATTTAAATAGAGCAAGTTGTAAGAGGGTGTAGTTGGGTCTATCTTTTTAAAATCATTTAAAAAATCTCTGCCTTTAATTTAGATTGTTAGTCCATTAACCTTTAAAGTAGTTAATTCTTTATTGATATGTTTGATTTGCTTCTACCGTTTTATGTGTTTTCCATTATCACCTTTCTTTGGTTGTTGCTGTTGTTTCTTTGTGCTTGGATTTCTCTTGCCCACTTTCTAAGATTATTTACATATATTTTAAAATTCTACTTAAACTTTATATTGGCTTTTTAGTTGTGACAATTAGGTTATTGCTACAGAGATTATAATGTACTTGTTAACTTTCAATATCTTAGCTAAAGTTAATATTGTATCAGTTCATGTAAAATACAGAAATGCTGCAATTCTTTTTATTCTATATGAAAGAAACCTCAAAAGACAATGCTACGATTGTGCCTTTAATTCATTGTGTGGTTTTTTTAAAAAAGAAAAGAAAACATAGAATTTTGTGTGTACCCACATATTTACTGTTTCCAGTTTTATTCTGAGGATTCAAGGTTTGATCTCAAGTCATTTTCCTGCAGCCTTTAGAAGTTCCTTTGGGGCCTTTAATAGATCTGTTAGCAACACATTATCTTCATAATTTTTTTCATCTAAAATGTCTCTGTTTCACCTTGATTCTTGAATATTATTTTCATTGGATATAGAATTCTGGGATAACATTGTTTTATTTCAGCATTTTAATAATGTTCACCATCTTCAGGGCCTCATAGCTTCTGATGGAAGCCAGTCATTAGTTAGATCATTTTATCCCCTTATGCAATGTTTTGGGGTTTTTGTTTGTTGTTTTGGCTGCTCTTAAGGTTTGCTCTTTAATTTTGGCTTTTGGTAATTTTACTACATTTTGCTTCAGCATAAACTTCTTAATGTGTATTTTCCTTGATATTTACCTAGCATCATTTATCTGTACATTTCTTTTTACATCAACTTTGAAAAACATTAAACTAGTATTTATTCAAATATATGTTCTGCTCCACTCGTCTTTCTTTCCTTCTTGTATTTCAGTCACAGCCCTGTTGGAACATTTGCATTACCTAACAGTTCTCAGATTCAGGTTCATGTTTTCAGTCTTTTTTCCTTTGTTCTGCATCTGGGATAATATCTTTCATTATATCTTCTTCAAATATGCTTACTATTTCCTTTGTCATCTGCATTTGGCTATTAAGTTCTTCCAGTGATTTTTAAAAATCTCAGATAACATTTTTATTTATCTCTTGAGATTTTCTGTCTTTTCTTTCACTGTGTGCACATTTTATTATACTTCTTTTGAGATTGTTATTAAAGCTGTTTAAATTTCTTGTCTGCTCTTTTCAGTATCTGGTTCAGGGTTGAACCTTGCCGATTTTCTTTTCTCTTGAGAATGTTTATATAATTTTTTTGTTTAATTTTGGTTTATATTCTAGACATCACAAATATTAAGTGGAGGACATTCTGGATAATGTTATTGTTCTATAAATACAGTTTCTTTTATTTTTGCTGGAAATTATGATGGCTGAACTTAAACTGTTAGCACTATTTCATGGGCCACTGCTCTGCTCTATATTCAGATATTTTGTCTTTAGCTGAACTTCATTGCATCTATTTCTAAGCCCATTATTCCCACATTTAGAAATTCTGTGTAAGCTAACCCTTGAACAAGATGAGTTTGAACTGCAAGTGTCCACTTATTTGCCATTTTTTCTTTAATAAATACATTTGATCCTCTATGTCTGTGGTTTCATAGCCCTGAATTCAACCAAAAGTGGACTGAAAATATGGTATCATGACATGTAAAAGGGATGAATGAAGAGAGCTGATTTTTATATCTCTGTTTGGGCCAGCTGCAGGACTGGAACATGCATGCATTTTGGTATCTGTATTGGAGCAGGCACTGGAACTTGCAGGTACCAAGGGACAACTGTATTAGATATTTTTAAAGAAATAAAACAATGCAGGCATACGTAAAGACCTCTGAATAACATTCCTCAATTATATTCTCTTCTAACACCTTCTAAATTTGGTCTGTTTTTATTGTTATTATACACATCATAATACGTATAATCAATATATCATATATATCACAGAATATAATAATCAAATATCTGGGCACCCGTGGTCCAGTCAAGCTGATACATAAAATTAATCATTACACTAAAAGCACTAGAATAAATATTCTTTTATAGGTATTAGTTATTAACTAGTGATATACTTAAAACTAGAATTGCTATGTGAAAGCATATGTCCATCTTTAGCTTCACTAAATACTGCCAAATTGCTATCTAAAATAAATCAACTTGTACTCTCATTAGTGACAGATGAGAGTTTCAGAGTTCTTTCTTTCCTTCTTTTTTCCTTCCTTCCTTCTTTCCTTCCTTCCTGTTTTGTTTTGTTTTATTTTGTTTTGAGAGATGGGGCCTCGCTCTGTTGCCCAAGGTGGAGTGCAGTGATGCAATCATAGCTCACTACAGCCTCAAATTCCTGGGCTCAAGCAATCTCCCTAGCCTCAGCCTCCCAAATATATGGCACTATAGGTGTGAGCCACCACACCCAGCTAATTAAAAAAAATTTAGGGGGTAGACACAGAGTCTCACTATGTTGGCCAGGTTGGTCTTGAACTCCTGGCCTCAAGCAATCTTCCTGTTTCAGCTTCCCAGAATGCTGTGTTTACAAGCATGGGCCATTGCACTCAGTAGAGAGTTCTTTCTATTCATTCAACTATCTTCTAGTCTTGGCAGTCTTTTTAATTTTCATGTTTATGATGGATGATGAGGGTAGGAAGAGGACTGCAACTTTATTCTGGGGTGCTATGCGGCTGTTTTCCTAATCATTTGATTGGAGGAAGCAGACTTTGGGGGCTTTTTGTTGCTCTTGTTCTGTACCTATTGGGCATTTCTACATTAAAGGATTCTCCATTAGCCAGCCCCTCTTCTATCCACATTTCTGAGTCATCTTATATTTGATTTATGTATAATTTACAGAGTTTTGGTTGTATTCAGTAGTAGGAATAGAGAGATATTGATCTACTCCATCTTGTTTCCTTTTATATGAAATTCACAATTAGTTTATGTCTTATGGAAAAACTAAATAGTGATTTTCACTGAAATCACATTGAGCTTAATTATCAACTTGAAGAGTTCTACTTTTATATTCCCAAAATGCTTTATAATTTGCTTTATCCAATTTTTGCATATATTTTACTAGATACATTCCTTTATATTTTTACCTTTTTTCCTAATAGAAGCTCATTTCTATTATTATTTTTAATTGGTTACTGTGGGTATATAGGGATATTGCTAATATTTTACATAAATCATAGATCTTGCAAACTTGTGGACCTTTCTTAATAATGTGAATAGTTTATGTGTAAATTATCTTGGGGTTGATATGTTAGTTATCGTGTAATCTGTAAATAAGCACTGTTTTGTCTCTGACTTTTCAATTTTTCAGTACTTCTTTCTTCCTCTTATTGTATTTTCTAGTATACTCAGTACTATATTGATTTGAGGACATCTTTTTCTTATCCCTGATTTAAAAGAACACTAATGTTTTATTATTGTGTAGGGACAGTCTTTCATTAATCACAGTTAGCCATTCTTCCTCTTAGTCTGAACACATAGCATATATTTCACAAATCTAGAAACATTAGAACTGTTTTAAGGGAAAAGATGTAACTAATATGATCTAGTCAATGTAAGGGAGATTGCCTACAGGTGCATGCCCTATAAAATCAGTCCATTACCTAACAGAATGGTAAATTAAATAAAATAATTGATTGTAACTGTTGCCTCTTTTTCTCTTGATGCAAGTAATCACTTACTTTCTACATTTAATGGCTAGAATTATCACAGATAAACCAAGTATCAGTAGCTGAGATGATAGTAAATCCATATTAATCATTTTTTATACCATCAGTAACATAGATTAATTTTATTTTGAATATTTGTTTGCACATCTTAAATAGGCAAAAATCATTTTTATGTTGCAAGAGGAAAATTTTTCTGTCTGTAGTTTTCAATAGGTTGACGTATAAATATGTTTTAATTCAACTCAACACAGATGTCAGCTGGGGTCTTCTTGACTTTAAGATCATTCAAGAACATTCCAAACACACATATTTAATACTTGAGAATTTCACAAGTTTTTTGTTAGTATCTGGTGCTAAAGCATGGTTCATTTCCTTCATCCCTACTTGATATTATATTCTACCACCATGTCACAATTAGTACAAACCTTAGCCTTTATGCCTGATTAGACAAGAGAATTCATTGCATCAAGAATTTTATAAATTAGCTTGTAGGCTCAGATCACTTCAAATTCTACACTGAAGTCGCCTGACTTGCAGATCAAACATTATTCCTATTATTTTTTTCTTTCCCTCTGGTGCAGAGCTGAAGCATCTACACGAAGTCCCTACATGTCCTGCCTCATATTTTGAAGTCATCTGTAAAAATAACAAAATTGTTTCCATTTTTTCATATAAAATATATCACTTTTTAACCTACAAATTAATATTTTTTTCCAAAATAAAAGACGTTTAGAAACTTCTTTTTTTTCTTTGAGATAGAGTCTCACTCTGTCACCCAGGCTGGAGTGCAGTGGTGTGATCTCCACTCACTGCAAGCTCCGCCTCCTGGGTTTACACCATTCTCCTGCCCCAGCCTCCCTAGTAGCTGGGACTACAGGTGCCCACCACCTCGCCCGGCTAGTTTTTTGTAATTTTTTTTAGTCGAGTCGGGGTTTCACTGTGTTAGTCAGGGTGGTCCTGATCTCCTGACCTTGTGATCCACCTGTCTTGGCTTCCCAAAGTGCTGGGATTATAGGCGTGAGCCATCACGCCTGGCCTAGAAACTTCTTACATATACATCTTTCACCATTTCTCTAAAACACATTCAGTTTTGTGATAGTCTCATAGTCACATTTTTACAGTTGTTCAGTAGTACTAGAATAAAAACTTTTAAAAATTCTATAAAACTTTATTATATCTCAGAGAATGACTCACACTATAATCATACTATAAAACATATTTTCAGAGCATTAACTCAGAGAAGAACATGACAGGAAATTGATAATGTATGCTGCTTGATGCTTTTTCATATATTGATTTACATGTCATTTGTCTGCAATTATTGTTTAAATACAATTCACTCTTTGCTAATAGGAGACAATTATCACCATTATACATAGTTCAGATTTTCACAAAATGGTTTAAGCCAAGCCCAATGTTACCACCATTTTCTCTTGGAATGCTAAAAAGCATTTTAACACAAATGGAACAACATTTACTTGAGCATTGTAGTCATTTGTGTTGAGCTCTGCAATTCATCTGAGATCTTCTTTCTAATGTTTATCAACATAAGAGTGGGTATGCCTTGCGTATGACAAGAAGGGAGAGCTGATGGCCTGAAGACCATCACTTAGGTAGTTTCTGCCCATTACACTGTTTGTACATGGGATCACTATAACAATCATACTATAAGTATGATTTCCTATATTGCAAATCAAACATTTCACCTGCTTTGATTAAAATAGATTAAAGAATCCTGAAGCAAACCAAAGATCCTTTCGAAACTCCATGATTACTGCTCTAAATGAGCTCATGTGGGATGGAGATGCTCCTTAATTCTGCTTCATTCTCTATCTTCAAACTAGAGGCAATAATCAGATGCAATTATTAGAAGCCCTGACTTCATCATTCCTACCCAAGGGTGAAATGGCCTAGAGTCAGTGCTTTCAATTATGCTGGGTGGCCCAGGAATGGACAAGCTGATTTATAGATGGCTGTGCTTGGTTCTGCCCCAAAGGCCCCAGAGGAAATGCCTGGAGGAGAAGCTGAATCTCCCTATCAATTGGCTCTCTACTCTGTCACCAGCCACACAATTAAATAAAAAGCTGAGTCTGGAAGACAGATTTTTTTCTCTCTCTTTTACATTTATGATCCATTTTAAATCCCTCTGACGTTAAAATGAAAATTCCATAGGCACACTTGCATGTCCTCATTAAAGAATAAAAATTAAAGATGAAGTGACAGTTATCACTAAACCAACTACAGAGGAAACGCCCATAGAAATAACATACTCAGTCCAGATTTCAAGGAGTTTGGGCCGACAAATTACAAATGCAAGTTCCTTTTAGGAGACCTATATCAAAAGAATGCTTAGTCACATACAATATATCCCATTCTGTTTTGATCAACTGAAATCATTCTTCCTATTTGGGGCTTCTCAAAACATTTGGTGTAGAATTCTTCTCTTTGACAATCTTGTGAGGGAGTCAATACATAAAAGAGTACACTGAAACAAATTTCAGTTCCTCTGGCTGTCACTGGGTGAAAAGTAGACCCCATCCATCCCCTGCCCCTGTGCTTGTTCCTCTCATTGCACACACACGCACGTGCACATGCACACACACACATTTCTCCAAGATATTTCATGGAAGCTGACTTTTAAAACAACTTTCTAAAATTTTGGACATAGTGAAAAATCCAGAACTGTATAATATAAAACCCACAGCCAAAGGCCCATCTCTTTTCTTTATTTTCAAAGACATCAATTCTTTTCACATAAAGGAAGGAGGCAGAAAATGAAAAAGAAATACTTTCAGTCCACAGTATGATAGGTGCCAAATCTTCTTTGAAACCAACCATAAACAATTCTGGCAAAAAGCAAGACACAAATGTCTATTTTCAAGTGAATATTTGCATGATTTCTTAAGACACTCCATGCTTAGATTTCTGGTTTTGATACAAGAAAAAGCCTGCCTGAAAGCCAATTTTCTGCAGAGAAAGTTTTAATGGTAGAGAAGAGAAAGAGGGTGTTTAGAAAGAGAAACAAGAAATTTATAATGCCTGACTTGTAAAGAAAGAGAAAAGGTAATGAGAGTCCTAGATTCTACTGTAGAGATGTGATTTACTGTCTATAGCTAGAATTTTAAGAGAAAATAGTGAAGGGAAAAATTTCTCCCATATTTTATCACTACTACAGCCCTCCCTTAAATTTCTTCTTGGCGAAGGTATCCATCCACCACAGCAAGTGGTGCAGCAGATGTGGAACATTTAATGCGTTTAATAAAATGACATGGTGTTCTGCTTTAACTGTGCATTTGCCATCCTTGTAAAGTAATGAAAAGCTACCTTTTCTGAGAAAGAATGACACCTGTAAAATTGATGTAGGCAGAGCAAAAAAAAGAAAGAAAGCTAGAAAGCAATCACAAATCTAGAAAATGTCCAAAGAGGGTAAGGTTCAGGAATCTGTATGCAATTTTTTTTTTTTTTTGCTTTGGGATAAACTACAGAACCTAGATTTTCAGTTTTAAAGAGAGCCAGCATACTAAAAAGTGTCATTTCTCTTTTTTTTGTGACTTTTCAAAAATAAAGGAATTTCAAAATTGTTAACAAGTAGCATTTAAAATAAAGATTTATCAATAATAGTTGAAAACATCTGCTAAAGGTAGGAGAATAGAAAAAATGTAAACCATTGTAAAGACCGCTCTGAAATTCAGTTCAAACATTAACTCAGCCAAGGCCAAGCACAGGATGCTGCTGAGAGAACTGAGGAGCTAATGTTTTATGCATATGAAGTAGTTTAAGAACTTTCCAAGAAAATGTGTCTATTACAGCACCAATGATAACAAGAGCTCTGAGAAAAAAAAATCAAAGGAATAACAGACATCCAAGAAGGCTTCATGGAGAAGGACTACCCTAAACTAACTAACCTGATGATAAATTAAGTGGAATTTCAATTGTCAAGTAAGAGAGAGGGAAGAATACATTCTAGATGTGGGAATAGCCCAATAGGAAGTAATTAATATTACCTGTTTCAGGCCCAAATTTTGCCAGAATAGATAATAATACACAAGGCTTCCTTTCACTTGTGAGGAGAGATTAAATTGAGTAAGTATAAAGAATTACATAATATTAAATATTAGAGAGAGTAGTTAAAACATTTTATATGTTGTATTAATCTGTTCTCACACTGCTATAAAGGACTACCTAAGTCTGGGTACTTTACGAAGAAAAGAGTTTTAATTGACTCACAGTTCTGTAGGGTTAACAGGATGCATAACTGGGAGGGGGGTGCTCAGGAAACTTACAATCATGGTGGAAGGTGAAGGGGAAGCAAGCACCTTCTTCACATGGTGGCAGGAAAGAGACTGAAGGGGAAGTAGTGCCACACACTTTTAAACCATCCAGATCTCATGATCACAAGAACAGCAAGGGGAAAATCCGCCCCCATGATCCAATCACCTCCCAGCAGGCCCCTCATGTAATTTGACATGAGCTTTGGGTGGGGACACAAATCCAAACTATCTCAGTCCCTGCTGGCCCCTCCTAAATCTCATGTCCTTCTCACATTGCAAAATATAATTATTTCTTTTCAACAGTCCCCTAGTCTTCACTCATTACAGCATTAACTCAAAAGTCCACAGTTCTCATCTGAGACAAGATAAGTTCCTGTTGCCTATGAGCCTGTAAAATAGAAAACAAGTTAGGTACTTCCAAGGTACAATGGAGGTACAGGCATTGGGTAAATGCTCCAATTCCAAATGAGAGAAATTGGCCAAAACCCAAGGGTTACAGGCCCCATGCAATTCAGAAACCTAGCAGGTCAGTCATTAAATCTTAAAGTTTCAAATAAATCTCCTTTGACTCCATGTCTCATATGCATGGCATGTTGATGCAAGGGATGGGCTTCCACAGCCTTGGGCATCTCTGCCCCTGCGACTCTGCAGGGTATAACCCCTGCAGCTGCTTTCACAAGCTGGTGTTGAGTGCCTGTGGCTTTTCCAGATGCATAGTGAAAGTTTTAGGTGGTTCTACCATTCTGGGGTCTGGAGGACAGTGCAGTGACCCTCTTCTCACATTTCCACTATGCAGTATCCCGCTGTGTCAGGGCTTCAACCCCACATTTCCCCTCTGCCCTCCCTTAGTAGAGGTTCTCCATGAGGGCTCCACCCCTGCAGCAGACTTCCACCTGGATATCCAGCCATTTTCATACATTCTCTGAAATCCAAGTGGAGGTTTCCAAGCTTCAACTCTTGCTTTCTGTGCACCTACAGGCCCAACACCAAGTGGAAGCCACAAAGACGTGGGGCTTGCACATTCTGAAGCCACAAGACAAGCTATACATTGGACCCTTTTAGCCACAGCTGGAGCTGGAGTGGCTGGGACTCAGGGTGCCATGTCCTGAGGCTACAAAGAGCATCTGGGTCCTGGGCTTGGCCCATAAAACCATCTCTCCCTCCTAGGCCTCTGGGCCTGTGATGGGAGGGTCTGCCTTGAAGGTCTCTGAAATGCTCTAGAGACATTTTCCCTATTGTCTTGGCTATTAACATTTGGCTCCTCTTTACTTCTGAGTAAGTATAAAGAATTTCTGCAGCACGCTTAAATTTCTCCCTAGCAAATAGGTTTTTCTTTTCTGCTACATGGCCAGTCTGCAAATTTTGTAAACTTTTATGCTCCACTTCTTTTGTAAGTAGAAGTTCCAGGTGCAGATATGAGCAAACACTTTTAGAAACAGCCAGGTCACATCTTGAATACTTTGCTGTTTAGAAATTTATTCCTCCTGTTACCCTAAATCATCTCTCTCAAATTCAAAGTTCCACAGATCCCTAGAACAAGGGCAAAATGCCGCCAGTCTTTTTGCTAAAGTATAGCAAGAGTTACCCTTACTCCAGTTCCCAATAAGTGCCTCATCTCCATCTGGAACTACCTCAGCCTCGACTTCATTGTCCATATCATTACCAGCATTTTGGTTAAAACCATTCAGCAAATCTCTAGGAAATTCCAGACTTTCCCACATATTCCTATCTTCTCCTGAGCCCTTCAAACTGCTTCAACCTCCATCTGTTGCCCAGTTCCAGAGTTGAGTCGCTTCCACATTTTCAGTATCTTTATAGCAGTACCCCACTCCTGGTACAAATTTTCTTTATTAGTTCCTTCTTACATTGCTATAAAGAACTACCTAAGACTGGCTAATTTATAAAGAAAGGAGGTTTAATTGACTCATCGTTCAGTGGGCTTAACAGGGAGCATGACTGGGAGGCCTCAGGAAACTTACAATCATGGTGGAAGGCAAGGGGGAATCAAGCATCTTCTTCTCATGGTGGCAGGAGAGACAGTGAAGGGGGAAGTGCCACACACTTTTAAACAACCAGATCTCATGAGAAGTTATTCGCTATCACAAGAACAGCAAAGGGGATGTTTGTCCCCATGATTCTGTTGTCTCCCACCAGGCCCTACCTTCCACACGTGGAGATTACAATTCAACATGAAATTTGGGTGTGGAGACAGAGCCAAACCATATCATATGTGATAACAAAAATGACAAAACACCTCTGAACAGATTGTATTAAACACTGAACCAGTATTATCTCATGTAAACCAAATGTTAATTATGGAAAAATATGTAGTAATATTATCTCCATATTACATATTAGACAATTTAAGTAGTTTAGTAGTATGATTGATATCAGAAGAGATAATATTTATATATAATATTATCTATCAGGATTTGTGATTCCGAAGTCCATGCTGTTAATGAATATATTTCATTGCCTCATTATAATTTTATGTATTTTATATAATGCATATCCTTGGTCTCCAAAAATATTTAAGTAAAGAGAATTAAAACCTGTTTTGTTTATTATAATTTATATAAAAAAGAAGTATTTTCTCCAATGTTGAATGGAGGTGGAAGGAGTGCTAAAAGAAATTGGTAGAATGATTAAAGAATCGGCTGGAGCTATATGCAAGCAGCAGCTCAGAAGTGGTGCAGGGTTTTATAAGTTAGGGGATCTTCTCCAAATGGTATAGGGGAAGCCATTGGAATATCATCTGCAAGTGATGTAATCAGATGTGTTTTTTAAAAACATGCTCTGGTTGTAGTGAAGAGAATGGTTCAGGGACGATGTCAGTGGGAACACAATTATTGAAGGATTTCAAGTGCAAAGTAATATTGTCTTGAACTAGGAGACAGAAATAACAGGACTTGATGACTGAGTCAAGATGATAACTACATGTCTGGCTTGAACAATAGAGAAACAGTAATTCTACATACACAATCAGAATCACAAAAGCACTGGGAGAAAAGATGAGCTCAGTTTGGGATGTTTGAAATGATTTTATGGTATTCAAGTGGAAATGTCTAATGGTTGGAGATGTTGATCTGATTCTAAGAAATGAGATCTCACCTGGATCAAAATTTGTGATTAGTTAAAGCCATAGGCATAAAAAGATTACCCAGGATGAATGTGCAGAGTAAGAAAGGAAGGGGCATTAAGACAGAATCCTGAAAAACACCAACCTTTCTACAATAAAGAAAGAAGAAAATGTAGAAGAGGAATGGAGTGACTCTAGAGACAAGGCAAGAGTTTGTGGAGTAGCTAAAACTATAGAAACAGAGGTACAGAGGTTTCCTTTTTGTTTTTTCAAGATGGAAAAATTGATCAATAGTGTTAAATGCTGATGAGAGCATCAGTCAGATGAAGAAGACAGTGACCATTGAATCAGCACCTGAAGATGTTACTAGTTAGGCATTTTAAAAGGATTAGAGGCCAAATTATAACGGATTTAAAGGTTAGTTAAAAACAGCAACAAAAAGTAGAGCTAGTGTATATAAATTAGTGATTTCTAAAAACCAGAGCTGGTGCCTAATCAGAGGAAAACTAAAAACGTTATAGTTTTAATTATGCTAAATTATGTTACAAAATTATTACAGTAGGATAATATTTTCTACATTTTTATGCTGAAATACATTTCTTTTATAAAATAATGGTCATAGAAAATAGGAGTAGTTGTTTTCATATATTATTTCTAGTTAAATCTGTATACCTGTTAGGCTATTCTAAAATCTGAAACCTACTGTTGGTGCTAATTAAACTGCTTGATTCTAAAGGGATGGGTGTCCAAAAGAATGTTGCAGCAGCCCCTGATGGAGAGAGAGAAGGTAGAGTAAAGGGGAATGTAACTCATCTGGCAAAGGCATTTGCTTCACTCTGAGTTTAGAGAGCAGTTCTGAACAGTCAGCAGAGAAGTATTTGCATTTCGTCTTTGGCAGTTTCATTATGTTGTCAATTATTATAGTACAATGTTCTAAGAGGAGTTTCATCATGCATTCAAATTGGAGAGAAGAATCATTTAGCCACCACAACAAATTGAGCTCAGCAGGCTTCATTTCAGGAATTTCTGTGGTGTCAAGTGGTCAGTCCTTAATTTTAATTTCTAGATATATGAGATGCAAATTGCACGATCTTTTCTCCTCTGATAGTCAAAGCAAATGGCTCCAATTACATTCTAACATACCCTTAACTGGGAGGTAAATAACATTATCAGCTTGGGATGTGATAGGATGAATCACAAAGAAAAGATTAATTATCTTGTAAAGGTATTGTATTATCTTAATTGTTCACATCACTCAAGCTTTTCTAATTAGAAAAGTAAATACCAGCCAAGGCAGGTTTTGCCCTTGCACAACGAAAGAAATAAAGGCTGTACATTTGCATGAATTATAACTTTTCAAATATTTAAACTTAATAAGGCCAATCATCAGTCTATACCTGTTTTCCTGTCACCAGCCTTCTCAAAGATCAATCGTGGTTCTTCTATGAAAAGCAAATAATACAATCCACTATTAAATAATACAAATACTTCCATATATTGATGCTACAAGCAAGCCTACCCATCCACATCCCTATTACCCAGTATTGTTCATTGATTTCAAAATCTAAAATCCTTTTCTCTATCAAATCCATTCTATGTGTCCTTTTAGCCCTGTAGTTTATTTGAAAACCCAGTAGAGATTACACATAATCCCCCAGTTTTCTCTTCCAAGCAGCTGCTGTCATTTCTTGTACAGAACAGTTCCCATTCCATCTTTCTGATTAATGCTTTTTCTCTAGTTAAATTTTTAGTTCTACTAAACAATTAGAATCGGATCCTTCCTCCCAGACCTCTGTCTTACCTGTGAGACATTCATCAGACTCCTGCATGAAGCTGTATTCCACCATAAGGCATGTAATCGACTGACCCTAGCAACACATAAAATATCCTCACTACTTTGAATATTTTTCTTGATAAAGCACCCAGCACATATTAGGTACTCAGAAGTGTTGCTTCCATTAGACCCATTTCCTCTGTCAGTTTCTGGCCTTCGTTTGGAAGCAGTATGATCTAACATTTGAAGAGCAAAAGCATTACATCCATAAGGATCTACAATTGAATCGAATCGGTAAGACTAGTTCTGTAACCTTAGATAGGGTGATAGGGCACTTTACCTCTCTGGGTCCCTTTTCTTATCTGAAAAAAATGAGATTAAAAATAATTTCAACCTGTTAAGTTGCTTCTAGGGGGCTAAATGATACCTTGTAGTTATACACTTAGCTCAGTGCCATGCACATAATAAATACTCCATAATTTGGGGCTGTATCATATTGTATGACTATAATCTCTAACTTCTCTATTGAAACTCAGTTTGAAAGCTGTTTCTGAGGTTGGAATGAGAAGTGAAAAATTCTTATCATTTAAAAAGGTCATCTGAACCCACCCACATACCAAATGCTTCTCTGGGACCTAATTCTGATGTGTCTCTCTGATTCTTACATCTTCAAAGTGGGATATTTTCAGAGGTCTGATGGGTTGTAACACACTGTTTCCATAGCTGGTTTACCAACTCACTGATCTACAGCATTTCACTTATGGCTCTTCTTTTTTGACAGGATGGCTTGAGGGAGATGATGATCCTAAATGCCAAGAGGATTTTCCATGCAGGCACAGGGGAAGAATTCTGTGAGCATCTGTGCACAACATGCAGAGCAGATTTTGAGGGTGTGCAGCTCCGGTTATGTATTCAGTTAATGGACCCTTGGGCTTCAGGACAGTGTACGGTGGAAGGGAAGAGGAGTTAATTTATCTGGAGCTCAATTTGTGAAGCCAATACTTCAGGCTCATTTACATTTACATTAGCAGGACATCGTTAACAGCGAAGGTGTTGGATGAGATCACAGCTGATTTTATGGATATGATCTCTTTCTAGTCTCCAGTCAGTTGCCTGGAACTGAAGCAAAAACTCATGCAGCCCCGTTTGACCAGCCAGATCTGTTCCTCTGGTGTGGTCAAGAGTTTCTCCCTTCAATTTCTGTCTCAGTTTTCAATCACTTTTTTTTAATGCTAAAACTTCAATGTAGCAAAAGCCATCTAAAAACCTACCTCGATCTTCTCTTATCCCTTCCTTGTATATGATAAACATTTAATTGACTCATTTAGAAACTAGGCACAGTCTCTTAAGACCTTTGTTTATTTCTGGCCATTTGTTCCTGGTTCACCTTAAAATAAGGTCTGACATATATGAAGTTGATGCTACTAATCTAGCCATTATGACACTAAATAAGTCATCTAACTTCTTTAAACTTTATTTCATATGTCAGTAAAATGGAAATCCGGACTAACTTATATGTGGCAAGATTGATGTGAGGACTGAACAAAATCATCCATGTGCAAATGTTGGTATCAGTTAACCAGTGTGCCTCATATGGATGGGCCCAGACCCTTGATGTCATGCCAGAGAGAATGATTCAAGAGACTTATGTTGATTGAAACATTACTCAACACACACACACACACACACACACACACACACACACACACACAGCAAAACCATCAAACTCTCCCCAATTTGAGTTTCTGTTCCCCAGCATTTCCTCCTAAGCCCCAATCAGAGTAGACTGGGTGAGGCAATGTGGAAAAACAGTTGCATGACTTAATACGGCGTACTGACTTCAACCAAGACATGGGGAGAAACAGCACAATACCAGGGATACTCCTCTACTGTTTAGGACCAAGTTAATACTTGTATAACTAAGAAAGATTTTTCTCTTCATGACCATTTTTTAAACCTTTCTTCCAAACTAAAGGTAGAGAAACATGTATCTGCATTCCAAATTACTATTTACTTCATCTGTCTTTGTTATCTTCATTATGGTGGGGATTAGGTGGTTTCCTATTCTCAGGCCAATGAAAAATGGAGTATGCTTAGTCTGGCCATGAGACAAGTGCCTAGTTCTTCATAATCCAATTCTTGCTGTGTTCTTGGCTATACTTGTTCTTATAGTTGAGAGAATGCATACCATTCCAAAGTATTATCTCTCTTTTGTCATATTTCCTTCCTGAGGACTAGAAGGCTAACATAGTTTCTTTTGAAATTATTACATTAACTTCTGCAGGGTCTACCAGCTAATCTTTATGCCTCTCTCCTCCTCCTGTACAATAATGACTCATCATCGCATTGGTACTTTTCACTCAACTCATCATCACACTGGCACTTCTCACTCAACCTTTAGCACAATGCCTGACACTCTGTATGCTTTCAACAAAGGATAGATAGTATTACTGTTACCAACCTGTTTCAGACACTATCCAAGGTGTTGCTAATATCAAAAATGAATAATGCAGTAAATTGTTCACAGGGAGATCAGTGTTTTTTAAGTTTGTGATTAAATCATGTTTCCATTATTGTCAGTGACTTTTACCTAAAAACTCTATCTTTTCTTTCCCAATCTCCCTTGGATGCAATGACAAGCATATCACAATTCCTGGCTAATGCTGTTGGATGATGTTTGTAAACAATGAACTGAGCTCCAGTGGTGAAACTTTCTAATACGTTCACTCAATACTCCTCTTCTTGGCCCACAGAAGGTTAAATCTTGTTTGCACGACAAGGAAACAGAATGTAATATAAACTTTCAATATAGAGACTCTATAGAGCTAAGAGGGGCAGATGACTAAATGGTCAGTCATATTCTTGCCAGCCTTTGCCCCACATTTCCAAATGAAGAGAGCTGTAGCTTGAAATAAATATTCAAGTATAGCATGGTCAAGTCTCTTGTATATGAAACATTCTTCAAGACTTGAAAATGAGCATTTTCCCAATAAGGCTAAGGAGCCTTAATCTAGAAAAGTAAATGTGACACATTGTGCTCATTTTACCAGACTGAAATCTCGTTGAGAGAGAGGATCAGGTCTGCCACGTGCATTCCTTTAACCCATCATCTTACACAATGCCTAACATAGAATCCACGCTCAGTAAATACTTATTAAAATAATAAAATCATTTTGTGATCAATTTATCACTTTGGAAAAAGCTGTGTAGCAAGAAAATTTAAAAGCAGTAGGAAATTGATTTGCAAGATTAAGAAAAGGCTATTCTGAAAACAATTTAAAAAAAAAAGGTTAAATGCAAAATAAGAATAAATCTATACTGTCACTCCTCCATAAATCCACATTTGTTGTTGTCTTCAATTGATGGTAATTACTTGCCAAGTTTACAGGTGTTAACTAATGAAGAGGAAGAACTGAAATGCTGACTTGAGAAGATTTCAAAAAGTTGGGGGAGTTACTCTGCCTTAGTTCTTTACGTTACAGAAATCTTGTTCAAACCCATCCACCAACCCTTCATTCAAATGTCACTTTCCTGATTGCTTTTGTTATGTGCCATTGAGTCATAGAGATTTCACAGCTGACTAATGCAGTGGCAAGGTGATAAATCATAACCACCAAGTAACGTCAGAGATATTACAAATGATAGACAGCATTTCAGAGGACTGCCTGTGGGAAACCAGGTATTTATTTTCACTTTGTACCAACTTCTAACTAGTCTACAGTTGACAGTGGGAGTTGTCAGAAAGGTAAGAAGTTGTTGCTAGCACAATGTTATTTAGGCACACAGAGATGACTTGTTAAAAGTAAAAAAATTAGTTTCTTTGTTGTTCTACCAAATTAAAATTAAAGTCAGGAAATATGAATTTGAAGAGAAAGCAAAAACAATAAGTTCAGGCCTTTAGTTAGGGAAATAATTTTTGCCTTTTTATAGGGATACTTCATATATTTTCCTTACCAAAATGAAAAAAATATGAAAATAGAGACTTTTCTTTCCATGAATAAATCTATATACCTGAATCATCACTTTGGGCTCAGTTTATCTTAGTATGATATCATTGCAGCATGAGGATTGTAATAAATTCTGAAATAGCATTCAAATTAAGAGCAAATATTTAATAAAAACACCAAATAGGTTGAATGCCTCATTAAGATTATACACTAGTTGTATCTCCAGTAAGCATTTGCTGTACATACTTCACATAGTAACTTAGCAATAATGATGCTTTCCTCATCCGAGGCTTCTAAAATTGAATTTAATCAACACTGATAAAATTACTCTGCTATTTAAGGGAAGAAATGGCTTCTCCTTTCATGCAGAATTAGTCATGATTATGTAATATTCCAAAACCTGATGGATTCACTTATAACTTGAAATTACAAATACATTTAAGCCCACGCAGCATCTAGGAGGCAAGGCAATTTCAAGAGGAACACACAAGTAGATTCTCTGTGTCTTTATAATCTTCATATAATTATAGAGAGAGAACTGGGCTTGTGTAAATTTCAAAACAATGGTTTTAGCTGTACAAGGATTTTTTTGTTTGCTTTATTAGCTCTTCCCAAAATGTGTGGTTTTTCTAACATAAACTTTTAAAAGTTTAAAATATCTGTGATGTAACACGCTTTTTTTTGTTTTTGTTTTTGTTTTGTTTTGTTTTGTTTTGTTTTTGAGATAGAGTCTCACTCTTTTGCCCATGCTGGAGTGAAGTGGTATGATCTCGGCTCACTGCAACCTCTGCCTCCGGCTGGGTTCAAGTGATTCTCCTGTGTCAGCCTCCTGAGCAGCTGGGATTACAACCATTTGCCACCACACCTGGCTAATTTTTGTATTTTTAGTAGAGACGGGTTTTCATCATGTTGGCTAGGCTGCTCTTGAACTCCTGACCTCAGGTGATCCACCCACCTCAGCCTTCCAAAGTGCTAGGATTACAGGTGTGAGCCACTGCGCCTGGTCTAAACATCTTTTATTCAGAAGTTACATACATTGTCTCTAAAAACAATGGGCAGAAAAAGTCAAACTAAGGAACCTGAGACAAAAACAAAAGTATCATTTCATCACCTCCAAACTCACAACCCTTCAGAAAGGGAGGAAGAAGAAGAAGAGGCGAGCTATTTTCCAACTAAGAATATCTCATTAAAGCCACTTGAAGCTTTTACAGTAATATTACATTATCTCTGGTGGACCCTTAGAGGAACACAAGCACATACAAATATATTCCCATTCTCTTAAGAACTGTGCCAAGAAAGAAAAGCTGAGAAGGCATCTTCCTCAAAATTCTGAAGGGAAACTACCCTTTAAGTAGGCACTTCCAGTGCACTATGCATTAAAGTGTTTTAATAGCATCCATTTATCATTTTAACAGCAAGCATTTACTAAAAGGTGTATGACCAGGTGCAAAGAAGAAAGCACATAATGTATCCTCAGGCTTAAATTTTCAAAAGACAATGTGAAGTTATGTCAGAAATGAGAACTGCTGTTCTTTTCCTTGTATTTGCCTAAAGCATGTGATTTTCAAGGCTCAGCTCTATAGGAGACAAAACTTTTGGTAAGAACACTTACCAATTGTCTTTTATTTGAGGAGATGATTGAAACGAGGCCTCATCACGTCATGTTAACCTTCTGGTTAACAAGGCTGGAAACCTTTTGACCATGGGCCGCCATGACAACGTAGTAAATGTAGTAATGATAACAACAGACATTGTGAAGAAAATCAGAATTTACTTACCACTTCCACAAAAATTGTCTGAAACTGTTCTTCTAAGAATCCTATAGATATAGACCTTATCCCTATTTCACACGGGCAACATGAAAAATGTTGACTTATTGCCTAGTGGTGTATGGAACATATTCAAAATCATTCTTGCCCGGCAACCAAAATAATTTAAAACCACTTACATCTGTGGTCCCTCAAGAAATAGTAGAGATAATCCCATTGATAAATTTCAGCAAAACTTCAAAATCTGCTTTCCTACACTACCCCATTGTATTAGGAGTATCCTATGCATTGGAGATTCATTGCAGTAAGATAACATTACTGCTCCTGAATACATAAATAATAATCTTTCTCTAATTCTTTTCTCCTCTCTCTCACACACACATACAGCCTATCAAAGTATGTTATTTTCAAGTTTTCAGTATTTTTTTTTGCTTTCAGCCAATGAAATCGAGCCTTTCATTGTATATCTTAGTGAATAGTTTTGACCCACATGTCAACACTTAACAAGTATCCCATAGGCTTGGCTCCTCTGAACATGGAAAAGGCAGAATATCACATTGTATTTTGAAACACAAGTTTGCAGCAGCTCAGAGTTTTCAAGAAAATTGTAAAAGAGCAAAATGGTAAATATCAGCAGACAGGAATGGATGATGTAAAAATATAAGGAAAGATCTCATTAAGCGTTAGTTGAGTCTAGGAGAGTAAATCAATATTTAATTTGGTGATTATTGTAAGAAAATGAAACAAGAAACCATATATGACTTCAGAGTTATTGCCAATGAAGAATCCAAAAACGCATTTCCATATGTCATGTGGTCATAAAACAATTCCTAGGAGACCTTTATGGCTTACAATTTGCAGATCCCAAAGCTAATGTATCATGTAAGGCTGAGTAGTGACTCTAGATTATTGAGAACAGGAGTTGCAAACTTTTTTTTTCAAGGGCAGATAGTAACTATTTTACACTTGTGAGACAGATCTCTGTCACACTTATAAAACTTTGCCATTGTAGCCAGAAATCAACACAGGTCATACTTACATGAATACATTTGACCTTGTTTCAATAAAACATTACATACAGAAAGGAAGTACTGCCATGCCATAGATTAAAATTGTTGTGGTTTTAATGTGGTTTCTATGGCATGTTAAGTCCATGCCATAGATTAAAATTGTTGTGGTTTTGGTGTGTTAATTTTTTATTTGCATTATGCTCACTACTCAGATTCTGTACACAAAAGCAGTGTCTGAACTGCTCCCATTTATATTTACTTCTGGAATCAGGAGAGGACAGAAAGATCTCAAATATGATTGTGTAGTAGCTTATTTTTTGTCACTGACTTTCACACTTGAGGGACCTGAGGCTAGTTTAGTAAGGGCACTCCTAGATTCTAAGCATGTTTCTCTGTCTTCAAGGTTCACTCTCTTTCCTTCCAGTACAGGAAATGTGAAATGTATTGTTGGAGGCTTCTACAACTTGTCTTCTTGTTCTGAGAGTTTCTGTAACTGCAGATAACCTATTTGATCATCCCTTGGTATAGTTCCAGCTAATTTCTATAAAGGAGTTAATGGGTGATACCATTTGTCATTACACATTTGAGTATATTTTTCTTATCAAAAGGAGACTCTCAAGATTGGAATGTCTTGAATATACAAAGGAGTACATCTCTAATTGTATATTAAATACACCATGTCAGGAATTGGACAAGAGATTTCAGAAGCTTACACAATCAATCACACTTTGTAAGCCTTCTTTATCTACTCATAAGTAATGCTTGAAAACATCTTTCTACTCTTTTTTTCTCTATCCTATTTCTGTTTCTGGAACTTGCATAATGTAACCATACTTGCCCGAGGCATCTTTCCTCCGTGTCTGCCCTGTGCTGTCATGCCGCAGTCTGTATTGCTTTTGGAAATGGGAAGCTGTTATTAAGGCCTCTGACTCAACACTGGGAAACTTCAGTGATTCTTTTCTTGACTTTTAGATAAAAGAAAGACCACATTCCTTCTTCTACCCCTAGTCTAGTTCTGTCCTGAACTTTGTCACTAAGACCCCAGCTTACAAAACTTTGCCCCTCTCATGAAATGCCAATACTAGAAGAAAAAAGTAACATGAAAAGGCAGTACCGAGAGTAATTTATTTTATTCTCTAGTCTCACTATATGGTGCTAAGAATGGAAAATTTTATAGAAAAGAGGTAATAAAGGAGATGAAAGATATCAGCATCATTCTGATAAGCCCAGTTGTCTTGGAATCGAGAATACAGAAGATAAAAAAGAAATGCATGTTTCTGTTAAATACTGTTAACACAAATGTATAATTCACACAACCAGATGCAGCTGTGACTTCTTGGCTGTAAAAACGGAAGTTAGAATGCATGTATTGGGACAGCCAAAGAGTCCAGGAATGTGAAGCCACACACAAAATATTCCCTTATATGTTTCACTTACACTCAGAAACAGATGTGCACCTCTCTGTCATCCATGTTTTTAAATACAAATAAGAAAGCTGCTAGACAAGGACACAGACCCAAACTAAAAAGTCATTTCTCAGCAAGTGACGCAGCAATCTCTACTTTGACTTTGACTTTAGCTCCACAGCTGTGGTGAAACTCACATTATGGCTACCGGAAGGAAATTGTTCCCAGGTGAGAAGTAAATTATCTAGCTTGGCACAAAAATGTTGAAAAGGCAAATTCCACCTGCTTTTCTCTAGGCAAGATATTTTTGTTCAAATATCTTCCTGCCACCTCCTCAAGTAGTCTCTCCCATGTCCAGTTTATATCCCGTTTCTGGAAATAATTTCAGTTTTGCATTCTTTATACACATAGGCATGTTTATGTGTGGAAATGCATGAGAAACCTTAGGGCCACAGCACACACTTTCTAATTCGCTAAAGAGAGAGTTTCAGAAAACCTCAAATGCAGATGCCTTGATTTATCAATTCTCCCATTAATTCATGGATTCATGCATTTCTTCTTTTATTCGACAAATGAGTCCCAAGTGCCCGTGTTGTGACAGGCACTATTTTAAGCTCTGGGATTATAGCACTGACAGATGAGGTCAATGTTCTTGTTATCATACAAGAAAACAGATAAAAGATCACGTAAATAATAAATAAATAGACACACGCTTTCCTATTTATTTCACACTTAGCCTGTGTCCAGCATTTACGAAAACAATTTTCTAAGATCCTTCTATAATAGAAAAAATGAGGAAGAGGGCATCACGGCCTTTGCCCTAAAGAAACATAGAATTTTATGGTGGTGGCAAGCATTCAAGTCATTTACCATAATATAAAACATAATTTTTTAAGTTCTATAATAAAGATACAAGAAAAGTGTTGGCAGAAGACTAAGGAAAGAGCAGACAGTGACAAATGACAGGGAAAAGCATGTATGGAGAATTCTTGAAAAAACTATTGTTGATGATATTGATGAGGAGGGGGAGGTTGATAGCAACTAATACTCCAGGCAGCACTCACTTCATTCCATGCACTGTTATAGGCACATTATTATAACTTTACGCATGTGAATTCCTTTCATCTTTGTAATCCTGGAAGATAAGCGTTTTCTTATTCCCACTGTACCCTCACTGACTCTGAGGCCTGGAGATATTAAGTAAGCTTTCCAAGGTCACAGATGTAGTATGTGAGGGAGCTAGGATTTGAACCCAGGTAGACTGGACCCATTAGTCCATGTTCTTAAATACAGCTCAATACAGCCTCTGATAGTAAAAGGAATTTCAGAAGATAAGAAATAATAATCCTGCCTGATAATACAATGTAACCAAAGGTACAAAGTCTTGAAGGTTCCAAGCATGTTGAAGAACAAGGAGTGGGCGACTTGGATGGAGAATCTGAAATAGGAGAAATGTAGAGGGATTTGAGGCTGGAAAAGAAAGAACCCATTGTGAGATTTACTGTGTTACCTAATTTTATTCTTTAGGTCGGCAATGGGGAGTCATTGAAAGTGTTTAAAAATGAGAATACAATGCCACTATTGAGAAGGGTTTTACATAATGCATACTGCTACATTCTGACCCCTGTGCTAGGTGCTTTATGTATGTTATTTCTAATCCTCAAATAACAGTAAAATTATTAACACAGCTTTAACGATGAGCAAACTAAGGCACACTGCTGATATAAAGCAAGACGGGGATTTAAATTCACATAATTCAGACGACTGCACTATTTCCTTTAATTCCTATGAAACTGGACTTTTAGCAGTATTCGGGAGGTAATGAGAAAGCTGAGATTACAGGCAAGGAGACCAACAGTGTACCTAGTAGTCTTTATTATTTTATGGGCTTTTAAATCTTGTTAAATACCAACCTGTGTATTTACCGTATTTCTTTGATTAAATTGTGATTTCATTTTGAAGCCATAGAAATGATTAGTTCAATTACTAGGAGGTTTAGGTCCTGTGAATCTGGTAAACTTGTTCACTCCTTTACTGTCTTTTCCAACACTCACTATTACTGTGTTTACTGTTTGCCAGTCTGTGCACTCGGGGGTACAGAGGGTACCGTGATAGACACAGTCTTTCTCATTGTGGAATATAAAATCAAGCAAGGAAGACAGAGAAAGGTAACAATAACAATGAAAACAGGATAATAAAGATAAATAGAAGGTGCTTTGTATGGTTCCTCATAGCACAGACTTCTAACCTGGCTGAAGATTCTGTTAAAAGGGGCTAAGGGGAGGAGGTTAGTAAGGAAGGAGCAAAAAATGTTTCCTGGAGAATGAGGAGTTACCAAAAGCATTAGTAAGAAAGATCATGCATGCGTCAAGCATCTTCTAATTGGAGAAAATAAGTCTACTCAAAGTTACAACATCTGATTGGATTTCAGACTTTTCCTGCACCCACTGATGAGGACTTGAACAACTTCCCTGTTGTTGGAATTTCTAAGTTGGGTGTCAGGTGCTCAGGATGTCAAAGGTGTCTCATGGGACAACAGCAGTGATTTGCACAGCGTAGTCATAGACAGTGCCAGGCTCAGACCTGCAATTTTAAAACAAAGTTAAAGACAGTGCCTTAGGTTTCCCTGTGTTCCCTCCTGCTCTTTTCATGGGGAGAAGTTCCTAATCAAAGTGTCCGCACCAAATGCTGGCATCAATTGGTATAAATGATTCAAAAAAAACAATTGGATAATTTTTATTTCACTTACCAGAGATGAGTGTGCGATTGTATAAGGTCAAGACATGGGAGATCTCAGATTCATATAGACTGGTAGCCCTTAGTTTGGGAATTTTGTGCTTTCAACTAATGACAGTTAGAACCGGCTGTTAGATGTGTTCAGGAGTCTACCCAACCCAACGGGCTACCCACCAATCAGAATTTCCAAAACCTCTTTGATTTACCTTCATTTTTTCAGGAAATGACAAGATACAAATAACATCTGTGCAAATGGAAAATAATAATATGGAATCAACAACAATAGCTTTCTGTAAAAAAAAAAAAAAAAAAAAGGCTAGACAATGGCATGGCACGCTAATGGGTCCTGTCGTTATAAATACAATTATGATCCCAAAATGTAGCATTTGTACAGAAGGGAATAACACATTTTCTTGGAAAAATGACTTCCTTTTCCTCAAAGTCCTTGATTTATGCCATCTGATTTGTGCTGGGATGAAATTTAATTGGTGGTAACTGTCATCAACACACAAATGTCTATGTTTCATCTTGAATTTCACAACTGGATGAAGTTCATGGGCAAATACACATTCATTCTGCCTTAAGAAAACCTTTTCTAGTTTCTAAGCCTTTTGCTTTCTTTCTCCCTTAAGATGTGGTGAGACTTCTTTTACTGGTCTCATCAGTTGACCTCTAATTATCCATAGCTCTGATTTTTTTACATGCTTCAGAAACTATTTAGATAATAGTATGGCTTGGGTGGCACTTTTATTTGAAAACTTTTTAAGTGAACTCTAGGGGAAAAACACTTAAGTTGTAAACTGGGCCCATGCCCAATGGCACAGTAATAACAGTAATAATGACTTTAAATTTTATTTTATAGAATAAGTAATTTTATTTTATGGTGACAGTCACTGAGCATCTATTATGTGCCAGGTACTGTGCTAAGAGATATATAAACATCATCCTATTTATTTTACACAACTTTATGTACTAGGAGCCATTTATCTCCACCTAGTAGAACAAGGAAGTGAACATTAAGTCAGTTAATTAGGCTGTTAAAGGCCACCACTAGCCAGAATATATGTGTGTGTGTGTGTGTGTGTGTGTATGTCATCTTCAAATAACATTTTGTGTGTGTATGTTTGTGTGTGTGTTCCAGTTGCTTTGGTTATATAACAAGTTATCCTAAATATTAGTGCTTGAAACAATGATAAAATTTATACTTTACTTACAAATCTGCAGTTTGGGGAAGACTTAGTGAGAATAGCTTGTTTCTATTTTACTCGGCATCCCTTGGGGTGGCTGGAAGGGAGGAAGCTGGAATCATCTGAAGGCTTATTCACTCACATTTCTGGTAGTTATCTGTAGACTGTGTTTAATTGGGGCTGTTAGCAGAAATAAGTAAACACCATGGCTTTTCCATGTGACCTGGAGTTTCTTTCTCACAACATGATTGCTAAATTCCAAGGGCAAGCAGAGAAAAGAGACACAGACAGATAGACCATTTATTGACTCTCAATAAGCTAGGTATTGATGGAAAGTATCTCAAAATAATAAGAGCTATTTATGACAAACTCACAGGCAATGTCATACTGAATGGGCCAAAGCTGGAAGCATTCCCTTTGAAAACTGGCACAAGACAAGGATGCCCTCTCTCACCACTCCTATTCAACATAGTATTGGAAGTTCTGGCCAGGGCAATCAGGCAAGAGAAAGAAATAAAGTGTATTCAAATAGGCAGAGAGGAAGTCAAATTGTCTCTGTTTCAGATGACATGATTGCTCTGCTTGCAGATAAATGACATATTTAGAAAACCCCATCATATCAGCCCAAAATCGCCTTAAACTGATAAGCAACTTCAGCAAAGTGTCAGGATAAAAAATCAACATGCAAAACTCACAAGCATTCCAATACCCCAATAATAGACAAACAGAGAGCCAAATCATGAGTGAACTCCCATTCACACTTGCTAGAAAGAGAATAAATACCTAGGAATCCAACTTACAAGGGATGTGAAGAACCTCTTCAAGGAGAACTACAAACCACTGCTCAAGGAAATCAGAGAGAACCCAAATAAATGGAAAAACATTCCATGCTCATGGATAGGAAGAATAAATATTGTGAAAATGGACATACTGCCCAAAGTAATTTATAGATTCAATGCTATCTCCATCAAGCTACCATTAAATTTCTTTACAGAATTAGAAAAAACTATTTTAAATTTCATATGGAACCAAAAAAGAGCCTGTATAGCCAAGACGATCCTAATCAAAAAGAACAAAGCTGGAGGCATCACAATACCTGACTTCAAACTATACTATAAGGCTACAGTAACCAAAACAGCATGGTACTGGTACCAAAACAGATATATAGACTAATGGAACAGAACAGAGGACTCGGAAATAACACCACACATCTAGAACCATCTGACCTTTGACAAACCTGCCAAAAACAAGCAATGGGGAAAGGATTCTCTATTTAATAAATGTTGTTGGGAAAACTGGGTAGCCAGATGTAGAAAATTGAAACTGGACCCCTTCCTTACACCTTATACAAAAATTAACTCAAGATGGATTAAAGACTTAAATGTAAGACCTAAAACCATTAAAACCCTAGGAGAAAACCTAGGCAATACCATATAGGACATAGGCATGGGCAAAGACTTCATGACTAAAACACCAAAAGCAATGGCAACAAAAGCCAAAATTGACAAATGGAATCTAATTAAACTAAAGAGCTTCTGCACAGCAAAAGGAACTATCATCAGAGTGAACAGGCAACCTACAGAATGGGAGAAAATTTTTGCAATCTATCCATCTGATAAAGGGCTAATATCTAGAATCTACAAGGAACTTAAACAAATTTACAAGGAAAAAACCAAACAACCCCATCAAAAAGTAGGTGAAGGATATGAACAGACACTTCTCAAAAGAAGACATTTATGTGGCCAACAAACATATGGAAAAAAGCTCATCATCGCTGGTCATTAGAGAAATGCAAATCAAAACCACAATGAGATACTATCTCATGCCAATTAGAATGACGGTCATTAAAAAGTCAGGAAACAACAGATGCTGGAGAGGATGTTGAGAAATAGGAATGCTTTTATGCTGTTAGTGGGAGTGTAAATTAGTTAAACCATTGTGGAAGACAGTGTGGCGATTCCTCAAGGATCTAGAACCTGAAATACCACTTGACCCAGCAATCCCACTACTAGGTATATACCCAAAGGATTAAAAATCATTCTACTATAAAGACACAAGCACACATATGTTTATGGCAGCACTATTCACAATAGCAAAGACTTGGAACCAACCCAAATACCCATCAATGACAGACTGCATAAAGAAAATGTGGCACATATACACCATGGAATACTATGCAGCCATAAAGAAGGATGAGATCATGTCCTTTGCAGGGACATGGATGAAGCTGGAAACCATCATTCTCAGTAAACTAACAAAGGAACAGAAAACCAAATACCACATGTTCTCACTCATAAGTGAGAGTTGAACAATGAGAATACATGGACACAGTGAGGAGAACATCACACACTGGGGCCTGTTGGGGAGTTGGGGGGCTAGGGGAGGGATAGCATTAGCAGAAATACCTAATGTAGATGACCAGTTGATGGATGCAGCAAACCACCAGGGCACGTGTATACCTATGTAACAGACCTGCACGTTCTGCACATGTATCTCAAAACTTAAAGTATAATGTAAAAAGATTCAGTCTTCCTCAATGTATAACTCATATGTGAGTATACTTGAATACATATGAATAGGAACATCCTGCACCGCACTCATATACAACTCATGTATATGAATATATATGTAAATATGCAGACACACACATCTATATACTTACATCTACATAGATGACTTCTTGGCATGATGAAAATCCTCAATCTATCTGTGATGGAGAATTTAAACTCTAATAATGGAGGTCATTTAGCAGAGATCATTCAGAATCTAACTACCATTAACTGTCATGCCTAAGGAACACTTTCTTTCACATTCTGTTTCTTCTGGTCAACAGGATCTCAGCTTTCCTATTTCAGAAGATGGTTATTTCTGTGTATGTTTCACCTGCATTAAATATACAACATGTCAGCTAGTTCAGGAAACAGGATCAAGGAGACACGGTCTGAAAGAGGAGAACAGACAAGGGCTCAGATGGTGGCATTAGATCTGGTTTGGAATCTTGCCTCCACCTCTTAACTAAACAACCTTGGGGAATTTATTCAACCTACAGATGAGTTTTAGTTTTTTTGTTTGTTTGTTTGTTTTCCCAGGCTGGAGTGCAGTGGCACGATCTCGGCTCACTGCAAGCTCTGCCTCCCTGGTTCCCGCCATTCTCCTGCCTCAGCCTCCCAAGTAGCTGGGACTACAGGCGCCGCCACCACGCCCAGCTAATTTTTTGTATTTTTAGTAGAGACAGGGTTTCACCGTGTTCGCCAGGATGGTCTTGATCTCCTGACCTCGTGATCCGCCCGCCTTGGCCTCCCAAAGTGCTGGGATTACAAGCATGAGCCACCGTGCCCGGCCGAGTTTTCATTTTCTTATCCACAAAATGAGGATATTGTTGCATTCATCACAAGATTGTTATGAAGGGACATGAAATAGCATCGGTAAAGTATTTGGTGCAATGCCTAGTCCATAGATGTTATGTAGAAAATTGTATCAAAGTTTAAATAAAGAAGGAAATGTCATTTTTTTTTTATAGCCTATAAGATATTTTCATGATTTAGCTCCTGTTAACCTCCCTGGCTTCATCCTACCCCACACTCCACTAAGTCAATTTACAATCATTATGCTCTAAACTTTATGACCTTCTTTCTATTTAAAAAAAAAATCTGTCCTGGCCTCAAAGCTATTGTGAATTTTCTTCTCTTTTTCTGGAAGATTCTTTTCTCAAAACACTTCATTGTTAATTCTTTTCCAGCATTCATATAGTTTAATCTTATTGAGGAGGGCTTTTCATGCTCAACTTCTTACCCGAAGGACTTCTGTTCCTCCAAATAATTATTTATCATGTTATTTTGATTATAATCTTTCTGACAATTCTTTATACTCAAACGTATCTTTATTATGGATTTGATTTACTTTGTAATTATGTGGGTCTCCACAAGATTGTGAGCTGTGTAGAAGCAGATAAAAGCTGTGACCTTCCCTGCCTTGTTCGAGGGCCCCAGAGAGTGCCAGGCCAATAGTAGGTGCTCAGTATATATTGGATGGATGGATGGGTAGATGGATGAATAAACACGTACAAATGTGTGTTTATGTGTGTTTAATGAGGGTAAAGTGAGGAATTATTTAAAAAGGAAACAGCACATAAATTAGCATTTCTATGGGAGAGATGAGACTATGACATTTACCTACTGTTCTTTATTGAAGGGATGCAACTGAAAGAGACGTAGGTGATTTCTCTTTATTCACCATAGGGCTTACACTGGAGACGAATTTACCCCATGCTGCAGTGAAATAATAAGCTACTTTTATCTTTTCCTTGATGCCCTTCATTCTTTCCCTTGGGCCTTATGAATGCATGACCTAGGGATTATTTCTGTTTCTTTCACTTCTGTTCTCCTGGGTTTAACTCAGAGTATCTAACTGGATGCCTCTCTATGAAGAAAATTTGCCTCCCTTTTCCAGATGTTTCAAAATCTCAAAAAACGAATGTATTGCACATGCAAATCAATACTCCAAAAACAAAACAATTCTAAAAATCATCCAAGCTTGCGTAAAAATAAACGTTAAATTCCTTGGACTGTTTTTTACTTTTCTGGCCTTTATACTAGAGCTATTTGGCAAATGAAAATTCATCAGTGTATAAATGAATTTATGTGTTTGTGTAAGAAGTTCTAATTAGCACATACAGTGAAGTGTGGAGAGTTTTCTATGTAACGTTCTCTGGCTGAGGTTTAAAACCAAGGTCTCTCCTCTGAAATAAGT
The DNA here is from genome assembly GCF_003255815.1 of Theropithecus gelada. Classification (NCBI taxonomy): domain Eukaryota; kingdom Metazoa; phylum Chordata; class Mammalia; order Primates; family Cercopithecidae; genus Theropithecus; species Theropithecus gelada. The sequence continues at coordinate 45,401 of NW_020257621.1, forward strand.
GGACAGCTGCTACGTGCTTAAAAAAATAAAATAAAAGGAAAGAAAATAAGTTGTTAACTTGGGACTGTGGAGTGGAACTTGACTGTATCTCCGGAACAGATGTTTCAGGTCTGGGACATTTTGCATGGAATCATTAGAGACTTCATATCCAAAGACTCCTAGGGAGCTGTCTGACTGTTCTGTTTAATTAATAGATCTCTTTGCAACTCTAGAAGCAGCAGAGCCAAGAGACTATTACTGGCATGCAGTGCCAATCACTTTTCCACCTTGAAAACTCTTATGGTCACCCCAGGTGGCCTTGGACTGGTCACCAGGCCTCCCTAGGCCTCAGTTTCCCCATCTTAATTGGAGAGAATATGAATATTTCCATGTTTCACAGAGATATGTCAGAGTACCTAAACTAATGAATTGTACAAAGTTGTTTGCTTTCTGACAACCCTATTTTTAAAGTCCCAATTATTCTCTTTTTCTTTATAATCACCATGAATTCAGGCTATAATAATTCTGGGATTAAAGCCACATAATATAATATTCTCACAATAGTTTAATGGAACTAAATAGTTTGCTTTTCATCATTCATGTTCAATCACTCAACACTAAATTTAGTATTAAGCAATTTTGTAACAATTTCAAGAGAAAAAGGGTTGAGAGAGAACATTGCTCTTCTGTGCCCATAAGCTTCTCTTTGTTTTCTTCATAAGCCTGGACATTTGGAGAACTGAGGGAGGAACATGACATACTCAGTAGGGTGCTTTGTACAGCACCTAGAAAGGTGACTTTCTTCTTATTCAGCTGATTTACAAAGTGATCGATGATAAGTAACATCCCTAAGCCCCATGCCTAACCTAGCTTCTCAAAGATCAACTTAGCAGCCATTAAGGGATATTGTTTTCATATTGACAAGGAAATCAGAATGTTTTACTGCGTGGTGGTTGCATGTTTTCTTCCTGGTGGAATATGATTTCCTAGTGTCCTTGAAAGCACCACACTTCCCTCTCCCTACCCTCTTCATACTGGAAAACATTTCCACTCTCTTTGCATCCTCAAACAAAGAGACTTCCTATTCACTTAGTTTGGTTCCCTTGTGACCTGAAATCATTTTACCTATAGAAGACAGATGACTTCAGCCCTCCCATCTTGAGCTTGAATTGCAATACAAACCAAATTAGATAAAATAAATCAATAATATCTTTGCAGGCCAAATTCACTTAAGTAACATTTACAGTACAATTGCCCACTTTGCCTATATACTTTAATCCATTAACACTCTACATCTGGCATCTGAATAAATATGTTACCCCAGCTGAATACAAACAAACTAGGAGTCCATCATTATTTTGTGTTGAGTGAAAAGTTAGTAAATTTTCATTTCTTTTTTGTTTTAAAAAGTGATTTTGAAGTAAAGAAAAAGCTGGTATATCACAAAGCTTGATTTGTTTGACTAGCTTTTGCAATGCACTCAGAGCTCATTGATGGCTGAGAAGCTTATATTGCTGTAATTACATGGACCATTGCATTCATATCTCTTATGTTGTGAACCCCCATATATATAGTCCAATACATTTGTATTTGGATTCTAACTTGGAAAGCAGACCTTAGATAAGGAATAGTAGACACACATGCTGAACTGTGGCACAGAAAATTTCATAGTGGGTTCTGTGCTCATCAAATTAATAGGACACTTAAATATTACTGTGGCTAGCATAGGCATAACTCAAACATCTTGGTCAGTCCAATTTGCTAAATTTTCATGTAAACTGCAACTGAATTAGTCTCTCCAGTTCCAGAATTACCAATAGACTATAGTATATTATACTGAACAAAGCTCTGTAGATAAGATTTTTATGTAATCATTGGTTTGAACTTGGGAGAAGGGCTTTCAAACAACTTCTTTCTACCAATATCAGAGCCCTAGTTGTGTCAAAACCTTGGTTACAACTGGAAAGAGGTGACATTGGAAACCTAGTCCCAGAGGTTTAGGAAATAGAATGCAAAGTAGTCAAGCATCTGCCTATACAGATGACTGTAAGACCATTGCTGCAAAAGCAGTGACAAGACAGCAACAACATTCCCACTGGATGTATATTTCAGGGTTTGGGGCTACCTAATATTTTGGCTTTTTGTTTCTTATACAATACCATCAAAGACTCTCATGGGTATGTTGTATAATAATGTAGCACAGGGACTAAGGTAGAAGTTTCAGTGTTAGGAAGCCTAGATTTAAATATTGGCACTGCTACTTTCTACTTTCTCTCTGATGGGAGAGTCAGTAACTTTTGTAAAATGGGAATAAAAACAAAACCTGATTTGTAAAGGCCTATGATGAAACTAAACTAAGTGACAGAGAAAGGAATCAAGGCACATGGAGAAGGGGAGAGAATGAATGAACATTTAACCGAAGGCGTGTCTGCCGCCTGCCATTGCCCTTAATTCGGGCAGACATGGAGTGGGAGTGAGATGAAGGTCTTGAATGTCTTGTTTCCACAGGTGGTTCTAATATATACAGTGCTTAGATTTTTGGCCCCACTCAACATGCTAAGTGTAATTATAATATACGAGAATATACAGTTTTGCTCTAACGACGAGAATAGGATCCAAGTATTTCATCTAGTGCACAATCAAAATCAGATAAACTTTTCCATTCTTATAAGAAAAACTGACTGTGTTGTACATGCAACAATAATAAGTTGGTACCAAGCACAGCATAGCTTCCTAAGAGTTATTCAGTGGTTAATTTTTGAACACACCTAATTCTGCTCATATATGATGACTTTAAAACCTGGCCCAGAATAATAAAGAACCCTGCCTTCTGGGCCAGAGTGTACCACCGAGGTTCATGGATCAGACCACATAATCTGGCAAATATTGGGGATTGAAGCACTCAGCAACTACCAAATGGGTATAGTAAAGCCTTTGGAAATGACTCTTTCATTTAGCTCAGATCTAAAGTTCTCTCATACTTGAGACTGAGTCCTTAATTCAGTAAAGCAAGCTCATATATCAGAGATAATTCATAGGATTTATCCAGCAAATTGTGTGGATAAACAGGGGAAAAATTAGCGACACAAAGAGAGAAAAAGCATTTGTGCTACAGTCTAAATCACATGGAAAAACAATTTACAAAATGGGTATTTTAATAGACAAAGCAGAATGTTTTTACTAGTTAAAAAATGCTGCAAAATGTTGGCAACAATAGTTTGCATCCAAATAGTCAAACCTAATTGTTTGTGAATGCAACATAATTGAGTCCTCGTTGTAAGAGCTTTAAGAAAACCAAATAACATAACATGGGCTTTTATGACATTAAAAACAAATAATTTGTACAGAGTTATTATGTTTGAAGAAACACATATCCCTCAACTCATTTGATTTCATTAGCAATAGACAAATTGGTGAATGTTTTGTTTTGTTTTGTTTCTGCTTTGAACTTCACAAAAGATAAACCTCATTTCTCTGGAACAATGTCTACTCTATTTCCTTAGAATTAAACTTTCAAAGTACATGCTAAAATAAAGCCACATTTAAAGTAAAAATGACACTCGTAATTACTAGTAGCTGTTAACTGTATTAATCAACTCTCAGTGGCATTTACAGTACTTGTGTAACCTCTAAAATTGGAAGCAATACCCAAAAACAACTGAAAAATAAGACTCATCAACATAAGTGCAAACTTATACTATTAAGGAAGAATTCTGCTCAGTTAGGAAACCAAAAATGGGATTCATAATAACCTACACTAGAGCAAACAGAAATAGACCACAAAGAAAAATAAAATAAATAAGTGTACGTGACTTTAAAGAACTTTAAAATGATTCCCAGCTTCTGCCATTTTTGAGCCCTGTTGCACATATAACATTGAAGTGAGAAGGAATTAAGCAGAGAAGCAAGTTATGGATCACACACTCTGGTGTAATCAAACTCCAGCAGTTACAGCAAGAACAAAATGTCAGCTCTAACTAACTACCTTATTGAATTCCCCAAATCTATGACCCACAGGATAGCCATATTAATTTGGTCATGCTCAGAGCCTGAGGGAAATCACTCAGGGAATAAAGGATATCCAATAGAGACAAAATTAAATGTGAGGCATGCTAGCTTTTCAAATCTACACAAAACCATTTGACCATGATCACCAGCTTGTCCCAGTTTGCCTTGAACTTACCTGATTGTAGCCCTGAAAATCCTGCATCCCAGAACATTCACAGCCCCCAACAAACTAGAAGAGTTTGTCACCCTACCATTTAATCTGAGCTTCTCATCACTGCTGACTTACTCACCTGAACATATCTTTGACTAAACTATATATGGAGCAGTGGTTCTCAGACTTTACTGTGCATATGGATCACCTAAAAAGCTTGTTGAACACAGTGTCCTGGGCCCCATCCCACTTCCAGAAGTTGAAGTGGAGTCAATGAATTTGCATTTCTAACAAGCTTACAGGTAAGACAAATGCTGCTGGTTTAAGCACCACATTGTAACACTGCTGTAAACTTCAGATGCCTTTTCTATTTCTCAATTTTCCTTCCTACCTTCTAAGTTTAGTTTTCAAGAGTACCGATGCATGAACAGATTGTGTCTTAGAAGTAGAAATAGTTCATCCTGGAATGAAGGATGACAATATAACTAATGGAAAACTTATCCAATAAACTGGTTATTTATACAACATTAAAAGATGTGAATATTCTATATATATGAATTTTGTCAGTTAATTAAATTGTAAAGCCTTTCTAAACTGCTAATTCATTTTAGGGAATTAATAGAAATAATAAGAAACAGAGATAACCCTTGGCCATAGCCAATGTGTTTACTGTAGTTGTAAAACTAGAATAACCCTGAATGATCTGAAGAAGCCCAGCAAGATTTTTATAAAGACAAACACACGTTAACTATATCAGAAGTTCTCTAATTCTCTGACACCAACTGGGTTTCCAACAATTCAATTCTGACACTAACTTCCCAAAGTAGGGCACATCCCAAGGATTAAGAGCTCAGTCCTACAAGACTGCCTCCACATCACACACAAGTCTCACTGGCTATAAATTAGGAGGTCCCCACAACCTCCTCCTCAGGTTCTATAATTGCTAGAATGATTCACAGAATTCAAGAAAAGACTTTCCTTATTGCTGATATATTTTTTTGAAAGGATACCACTCAGGGACAGCTAAGAAGAAGCACTGCACAGGATGAGGTATGGGATCGCCAGGAAGATCACGTCCTCTCCAGATGCACTCTTCTCACAGCATCTCAATGTGTTTACCAACTCAGGGCCTCCTCAAACCCCTTCATTTAGAGGGTTTCATCAAGGTTTCATCCCATAGACCTGACTGATTACATTATTCATCATTTGCGCTTAAACTCTCTCTCTCCTACTTTCTCCTGAAATGGGGGACTGGGCAGGAGTTCTAACCTTCTAATTACTTGGTTGGTTTTCCAGAACCTGGGGACAAAAAAATACATATTTATTTTTGTATTTTACCACAGCAGGAATTTACTTTTATTTATTTCCCTCAGGAAGTAAGATACAAGTCTCGGAAGAAAAATGTGTATTTTGTAAGGGATTAAGTTTCAAAAGTCACAGCTCTGTCTCCAACACCTATAAATATAGATTGAACCAAGGATCATGAATGTCCACAAGAATGCCACAAGGTTATTGTGCTTCATTTACTCTAGTTACTGTTGTAGGGAAGTCAGTGGAGATGTTTTACAGATAATTTTCAATAGCAAAAGCTGAATCGGAAGGAAATTCTCTGGGTACATTTATTTAACTAGAATATTATACTTCCTAAGCATTTCAATATACTGAATGTTGAATGTACTATTTGTTTAAAGATAATCTTGGCCTGGGGTGGTGGTGAACACCCATAGTCCTAGCATTTTGGAAGGCTAAGGCAGGAGGATTACGTGATTCCAGGAATTCAAGACCAGCCTAAGTAACAAACAAATTTAAAATTAGATGGGCATGGTGGTATGTACCTGTAGTACTAGCTCATGGGGCTGAGGCAGGAGAATCTCTTGAGCCCAGGAAGTGGAGGCTGCAGTGAGCTGTGGTTGTGCCACTGCTTTCCAGCCTGGGTGACAGAGTGAGATACTGCCTCAAAAAAAAAAAAAAAAAAAAAATATATATATATATATAATAAAACATATTTACAAATTTAAAATCTTTTGATAAATGCTAACATTTATAAAGAGCCTCCAACCTATTCATTTGCCATTTTTCATATAATGCATTAAAAAACTCATGTGTCAGCACTTATACTTACTTGCACTGCTTAATCTTTACTGGCTGCATTTGGAAATAAACTCTTCATGTTTCCTTTACACTAAAAATACTGTCCATTTTCTGGCTATAGTTATAGTTTCTTTTAAATCTCCATTAACACAGCACTAAATGTCCAAAGTCATCTCTAAGTTAACGACAACAACAATAATATCTGCAAGAATTACATGCTATTTATCGAGTGTTCCCTATGTGACTGACCCTGTTGTATGCAATTTATTTTCATTATTACTGTTCATCTTCACTCTAGAGCCAAGAGTAAGGTGAGATGATTAAAGCTCTCATCTTAGGTGGAAAATCTGAGGGCCTATCAAAAACTTAGTAGTCAAGATAAATAATTTTTAGTGAATTTTAAAAATAAAAATTATTAAATATTTGTGATGAACAAAATGTCAGAAGTTGAAATAAAGAATAAATCAATACCAATTTTTCCTTTTGCCTCAGATTCTAATATGGCTCAGTACAGCAGTATTACTGATTTTTCACAACTCTACAAAATATATGATAGTATTATTCCCATTATATGAACAGACATTTAGAGAAGCTCAGTAACTTGTTCAAGGTCACAGAGTTGCTTAATGGGGAATAGCACTACAAGTTCTTCAGCCATGATATTACAGTGCCTGTCACTCACACAGTGCTGGTGATGAGTGTGATGATGGGGGTACAGTACTCACCCTGAGGTCAATGCTTTACTAGAAGAACTCACTGAATATTATGATTGCTATACTCATGGTTTTGTTTTAGGGGAGTGAAAGGATATAGATTAAAGTCATGCAAAAGAAGACATGTGTGGGGCAGAGGCTGGGAGGATTCCAAATGTGGAGCTTCCAGTTATCCTCCCCCAATGGAGCCCCCGATATTACCTCTACCAGCAATGATTTGTGACAATATGCACAAAGTGTTACCTATTAGGGAAGCTCACCGGACCTCGGTATCCAGAGTTTTTATTGAAACTCAATCACACAGGCAAAGTTGACTACCTCTGTGCCTGACCTTTGGTCTCCAGCCCCTCTAGAAGATGAGTGGACACTTCAGGGCCTGAAGCCATATCATTAATCATGTGTTTGGGCTGTCCAGTGTGGCCCAACTTCCCAGGTAAACAAAGGTACTCTTATCAGGCAGGACATTTCCATGGCCTGAAGATCGCCTCCCAGGAGCCGAGCGCAAAGGCCAGCCCTCTCTTTTGGGTTAGATTAATTCTTTGCTATGCAACATGTCAGCACTGTGGGCAGGAGAGAAGCAGGGTATGAATAAGGAGATGGACACCTCTTTTTGGAGCAAATGGTGTAAATCTTAAGTTGATAAATTAACATGACCCCACAAAAGTATACGTAAGTTTCAGGTACATTGTCTATATCTTTAGTAGAAAAAAAACACATGTGGAAAAATAATCTGAGCTGAAGAATAATATTCCTTTCAGGTTCAAGACTGCTGGTAGGGAAAAGAGCTGCTAGGCATTACATGCTGCCCAATTTACTAAACCTACCTTGCTGCTTTGGTGAAAGAAGATGCCTGTATTAGTTTGTTCTCACACTGCTATAAAGATACTACCCAAGACTGGGTAATTTAGAAATAAAAGAGGTCTGATGGACTCACAGTTCCACATGGCTAGGGTGGTCTCGGGAAATCTACAATCATGGCAGAGAGCGAAGGGGAAGCTGGCACTTTCTTAGCAAGAAAGAGAAAGCAAAGAGGGAAGAGCCCCTTATAACACCATCAGATCTCATGAGAACTCACTATCATGAGAATAGCATGGGGGAAACAGTCCCCATGATTCAATCACCTCCCTCCCTCAGCACGTGGGAATTACAATTCAAGATGAGACTTGGGTGGGGACACAGCCAAACTCTATCAATGCGTAACTCTAAAATCAATCAGTATTGAAGTCAAGAAATCAAAGGAGATGTACACACATCAATATATTATTTACTTTATAAATGATCTCGGTCAGAGACCATATCTATCCCACCGATCCTTAGTATATTTCTCCTGGAGCTCCTGAACATTATCTCTACTGCGTTAGTCTAAAAATAGAAAAGGCTACCTAAGAGGTAGAAAGCTTACCGCTGGTAGCATATGACATGATTTTAGATGTTATATGAACAAATAGGTTTTATTTTATTAGCTATGTATTTATGTAGTGTTATTAGTACATTTTTAATAGAGGCATATTGGAAACATACTAAAGAAAGTATTTAAGCTTTTTTAAAAATTATCAATTTAAAGAAAAGCATTAAGTTACTTTTAAAAATAACAGAAGAAGCCATATTTGGATATGGCAAAAGTTAGGAGGGAAAGAATGTATTTAAGTTTAGGAAACCACAGATTAATAATGCATAGATTTTATTCCATTAATTTTAATAAGAGGGTTTTAATTCTATGGCTGTCAGGAAACTGGCTTCTGAAATGGAAATCTAGCCATGTGTAATTCAGGATTTTATTTATTCAAAAAAATTTAAACTGAGGATGTTTGTTTGTTTTTTGAGATGGAGTTTTGCTCTTGTTGTCCAGGCTGGAATGCAATAGCATGATCTCGGCTCACTAAAACCTCCACCTCTTGGTTCAAGTGATTCTCCTGCCTCAACCTCCTGAGTAGCTGGGATTATGGGCACCTGCCACCATACCTGGCTAATTTTTGTATTTTTAGTAGAGCTAGGGCTTCACCATGTGGCCCAGGCTGGTCTCAAACTCCTGACTTCAGGTGATCCTCCCGCCTTGGCCTCCCAAAGTGCTGGGATTACAAGTGTGAGCCACCACACCTGGCCTGAGGAATTTTCTTAAGTTTCCTTTTTTTTTCCCCCAGAGATCACTTTTGAAGGGGAAGGTGAGGAAGAATTCTTTCTAACTTAACACAGAAAATCTGATCATTCTGAAACATTTTTAGTCCTGAATCAGTTCGCTGATAAAAATTTTCTATTCAAAGTTTCCCCCAGTGATAACCATTATCATCAAATGCTAACAACCCATCATTCCTGTACCTGATAATTGTATCTCTTTTCTAGAAAATCAATCGGACAGCTGAGGAGGAGGAAGGCTGTCCTGGTGGGAGGGGGGATCCAGGTCCCCAGGGCTCCACTCCCACCTCAGTATGACCTTTAGAAAGGGCTCCTCCTCCCTCCACTACCTCCCTTTCACCATTTGGGAGGAATGGGACAGTGACTCTATCATCACATGGAGGGATGAATGAATTCCTGTCTGCAGGCACCCTGAAACATTTGAAATGCAAAGAGGCAGGAGGTGATGGAACGGGTTGCTGGCTGTGTCTGCGATCACAGGAATGAACAGAGCATGTGGCTAGGCGATGGGATGCGAGGGCCCATTCTGAATATGGAACAAGTTACTGGTTGTACTTGGAACCCCCATACTCCTTTGTTGTCATAGAGCACGATTAAAATGAATGAGCAAATGTTAAAGTCGGGGCTGAAATCATCTCCTGGATTGTTTCCTTTTTTTTTTTTTTTTTCCTCCTGATTTACTTGTTTGTTTGTAACGGACTAGGAGAAAAGTAGTGTTGAAGAAGACTGGATTTTAAGATTCATAAGCTGCAAAGGTAAAATCACAGTGACTAACTATAGAGGCTTTAGAATGGATGGACCTGATTCTCAGTTCACGGTTTCCTGTGTGACACTGAAGAACCAGCTTAACCTCTCAGTTTCCTTGGCTGAAAAGGGGGTATAATAATAGTAGTGACCTCTTGTTGTATTTGAGATAATTAAATGAGATAATGAAGTGAAGCATACAATACTCAGCACATAATTCTGCCTCTTAGTATTCATTTAAATGAATAATTTAACATAATTAAATTATTATGACTTAACCTCTTTAAGTTGCATTTCCTCATCTGTGAAATAACAATAACTACTTTGTGCCTATTTCATTATGTTAATGTGAGAATCAAATGAGATTGTGGAAATAAAGTATCTGTAACATGATTCTTGGGAGCCTTTCTGTTCTTCTGAGATTTAAATGAAATGGGCCTGAATGCTCTAAATTTTAAAATTTGTGTGTTCCCAATGCTTACTCACACACACACACACACACACAGAGAGTTTCTACCAATTTTCCATCTTACTTTCTCATTGCCCCTATCTCCATGCTGTTTTCATAGACATTCCCAGGAACCCACATGTCAAATTCAGACCCAAGATTCTGTCCTCCTTCTATTCTTCTAAGAAATCTTATCACTTTGAACATGCATCAGCTTAGTAACTTTACTGAAAATCATCAAACATAGTGTCTTGTTATGGTGCCCCCATCTTCTATTCCGTGCTATACCCCACTGCTGTCAGCATTCCAAAAGCTTGTCCTGCCATATGCTGCCCACCTTGTCACACAGAGCTGGCTGGAGGTGGTAGTTCTAATGCTTCTACTGCAACTGCTTTTGGAATGACACTCCCCCCTTCCCATTCCAAATATCTTCCTTTGTCAACTAAAAAGCATGCATTCTAAAGTATCATATATGTAAACTATAAGAAGGCTGAATTTTAATTCCAAGTCAATTCAGGATATATTTATTGATACTCTTCCTTAGTCATAGATTATGCTGGTTTCTCCAAATGCAATAATAGATAAACCGTATTTCCTTCTTCAAAAAGCTGGCAGCCAGTTAACAAAAGAGTGAGGATGGCAAATGGCTACAAGACAGCATCATCAGGGAAGAGGGGACAGGCAGTGCATCTCCCACTTCTGGAGAAGGTAAAAAAAGGCACAACAGGATAATGAGATCTGTAGAAGAAAGACAAGATAAAGAAAAAGGAAAAAGAAGAGAAGGTCATTTCAGGTAGACAAAAAACTATTGCAAACAAAAAGGAAGAAAAAACACTTAGAAGCATAGCATGTTGAGGGAACAAAAACATTCTATTATGTTTAGAGTTCAGACTAGGCACTGAGATGGATCTCTACTCCAATGTCTAACTATTTCTAAAATCAAAACAAAATTGAAAACGCCATATTTTAATACTATTTAGATAACAAATAGTGATCAAATCCAGCTCAGAATTAATAATCTGGAATAAAAACAGGCATTGGAATCTCAGGTTTATTCTCATTATATATTTAGAGAGATAGATAGGCAGATAGATATCAGTATATATCAATAAATGATATATATCATAACACATTGTAATAGGAGCAAGCAATAATAGATATTGTTATATAATTACAATAGATAATTATGTAGTTTTAGGATACCTTAGTATCTGGAAAGATGACATGTAAGAACCCCAACATATAGGGCTTTTGAGGGCATATACAAATGCACCCTTGGATGCTAAAATGAGAATCCCAAACAGAAAGAAAGAAAAGCATATCAACTGTTGCCCTTAGGGGCAAATTTTCCTATTCTCCATCATTAAAAGTTATTCATTGCAATGAAAATAGGTTTTTACAGCTGGGACTAAAATTCCTATTTAAAAACTAGCTAAAAGATTATGGCTATCATAAACAGAGGAAAGAGAGCATGAAATTGGGGGTTGTCAAGGTAAAAGAAGAACCTAGACTTAAAACTGAACTCACAGAAGACCCATGTAATAAGTAAGGTTATTCCACCTGAGAGAGATGAAAAATGTCCTATATTTCTCCTACATAAATGGTTTTTAAATATATATATATATATATATATATTTCAAATATAAATAGATCTCACCTTCTAAATTTGAGAATAAAATCTAAACATGCTTGAATCTCAGGCTTTATCCCACCAAAATTCAAAGAATGACCACCTAGTCTTTGCCCAATATGCCCAGCCTTATTCTTTTTATGCAAGCGTGGGTCCAATTTTCTTTACAATGCATAGGACCAACTGTGTAGTGAGAATTTGTGTAACATAACTTTTGTCTAGACTGTAGCGATAGTTGAATAACATCTGAAGTACCCTAATCAGGAATCTACACTCTAGGGTTTTCTTTAGCTCCTAAAGATTCTCAATCAGTTATGTACACTCCAGAGGCAGCTATTGTTAGTGCTTCAAATGTTACTATATAAATTTGACAGAGTTTATTAGTTACAATAAAGGATATTAGAAGTGAATTTTTGTTGTTAAAAAGTCACAAAAGTGACTTTTTGGAGACACTTTGTTTAAAAGTATTATTGATAAGCTCGCCACTTTAATGCCTCTGGGTTAGTACTCCAGATGTAGAAGGCTTGAGCATCTGTTCCCCAAAAAAATGGAATAGCTTGAGAATCAGTGGGATTTTCAAATGGTCTATAAGGATGGTAAGTAGAGTCTTTACCTATAAGGAATAGGCTGTATGTCCATTTATGCACCTAGTTGTTAACAATGTCTGTTTGTGTGCCAGGGAGCTTGACAGGGGACTGGCTGTCATTAAGACTTAATGCTTCATAGAGTGCTGGACTGTGTGAAGACATCTGGTTTCTACTTACCTCTAACTGTTGGAAGTAATCAATAATTACCAAAGGATTTTATTAATTGTGAAAGTCAAATGATCTTTACCTGGGTTCCTGAAATTCCAACCTCCATACAAACACACACTTGAAAACAACCCTTATCAAAGTCATGCCCTTTAGCACTATGGTGATTTTGACTCCCAAGTGACATCTGGCAATGTTTGGAGACATTTTTGTTGTCACAGTTGGAGGTAGGGGCGCTACTATCATCTGACAAATAGAAGCCAGGCATGCTGCTAAATATTCCATGGGGAACAAGACAATCGTCCCTCCCAACAAAAATTTATCTAGTTTCAAATGTCAGTAGTGCTGATGTTGAGAAATTCTGAGCAAAGGATATAGTTGGGACCCCAGGCCTGAAAACTGATAAGACCTCATTCTCTAAGTCTTACTCAGGAGAAGCCACATCTTCACTTCCTTTCAGAATATCCTCCTGATTCCATCCCAAGATCCCCTTTCTCTCTCAAATAAACATCAAGAATTATATAAATCTGTTAATTCTTGGTGAAGCACAGAAGCTCATAATTAAAGTTTTGCAGAACTTCTGTAATGTCTAATATTTGGGCACAAATGAGGATTTTTATATTCCCAGTCTTCAGAAGGTGGAAAGCACTAAGAACATTCCAAATATCAATAGTTCAATAAACCCTCATCTTGACTTTGAAGAAACCACAGATTCAGTCCAATGGTTGTGAGGCATTGATATTACACCTTCCTTGTTCTAATTTTTTCTAGATGATAGAAGAGTGAGGCAAGCATGGCAGTGCTATATAATAATGTCCATAATAATAATGGACATGATGATGATGCTAGCTATTTATTGCTGTAAAAGTGATAGGGTCAGGTGCTGCAGCTCACACCTATAATTCTAGAACTTTGGGTAGCCAAGGCAGGTGGATTGCCTGAGCTCAAGTTTGAGACTAGCCTGGGCAACATGGTGAAATCCCATCTCTACAAAAAATACAAAAAGTAGCCTGTCATGGTGGCTCATGCCTATAGTCTGAGCTACTTGGGGAACTGAGGTGGGAGGATCACTTGAGCCCAGGAGGTGGGGGTTGCAGTGAGCCAAGAAGGCACTGCCACTGCACTCCAGGGTGACAGAGTGAGACCTTGTCTCAAAAAAAAAAAAATCGGATTCCATAGTACTAAGAATGTGCCTTATATTATTTATATATTTTACATCCACCTCATTAAGAAGGTGTTATAATTCCTATTTTATAAATTAGGATACTAAGTAAAAGGAGGTGATTTAGGTTGCCCACATTCACACTGATACTTAATGAAAGAAGAGGGATTCGAACCCAGAATAGAAATGTCTCAAACTCAAACTCAATAACATTAATTCATTTCAAATTCATTAAGTATTTGTCATATACTAGGCACTGATTTGGGTAACTTGAGATAAATCAAAGAGCAACAGGGACTAATATCTCTTCACCAGTTAGTTATACCATCTATAATATGAACATTTTCAGCTATAGTAAAGCAGCGAACTGCTTTCTTTGCTTGTCACTGGATTGGATTATGAGATTTTTTTTCACTATACATGTTTTTCATCATCTTAGTTCCCATTCAAAGCAGATTTTCTTGTTAGGTGACTTTAACTTACTTTGTATGTCAGTCAATTCCAAGCATTAGACCAGAGCAAAATCTTTCTGATATTCCCAGCAAATCAAATTCTAAAACTTAAAGTTTCATAAACTAGAACCCAAGCTCTTAAAGCTTAGAGACTTGGAGAGAGAAGCATTTACTTGAGGCAAAGTTCTCTTTTGAGGTCTGCATAAAGAATCTTACTGAGATCCAAGACTCTTTAATCATCAAAGACTCAGTCTTCACTGTTATCAGACCCAATGTCACCACTCTCACCCGGGCAAAAATTCCCTTTGACTTTAGTAGTTGAGAGAGTAACTGGAGATTGGCCTGAAGAACGGATGCTGTACCTGAGGGGGTAGGGGGTTTGCAGGAACATTGGTTTTGTCTCTTAATAATGGGATTGCCAGCCACGGCACTGTAAACACTAAACTATGTATCAGGTTAGCAAATATGACAGTGTCACAGAATTGTCATAGAACAGTGCTCAAGGGTGTCCATTTTGGAAAGAGATAAAAAAGAGACATTCAGGTATCAAGGAAAAGAATACATAGTCCACATAAGGATGTAACCAGCAACCTGCAACCAATTAGTTGTTGCCATTCAAATAATATGTTTCCAATCTGGAGAAACATAAACTACTAAGGAGGGGCAACCATAAATGCTTAAAAAGCTAAACTTGAGAATCAGAACGAGGCTCTGATCTCTGCTCCATTACTTAGCAGCTGCATAACTTAAGGCAAGTTACCTCCTTAGCGCTTTACACTTCTTTGTTTTACCCATTAAAAAGACAATATTGATAGTACTTACCCTGAAGGATAAAAATGAAATAATATATATAAAACACATAGAAAGTCTGTCACATTCTAACAATAAAAATGGCATTGTTACTATTAGTTAGCTAACTTGCTCATTCAGGTATTTTCAACCATTCTTTGGAAGCCTGAAATGAGAACTTTTTCTGTAGAGAGAGTTCCCTGTAAAACATGAGAAAAGACGGCATGTTTTCAGTGGCCTTTCAGTGTAAGCAGCTAGAATTAGCTCATCGTTAACATGTGGATTACTTGGAGAAGTTTCAAATCCCAGTTTTGCTACAGCAAAATCCCTAATGCCTTCACCATTAAACTAATCACTTACCATTACTGTGAAATAATTTTGTTTCCTGTTTAATTTTCTTCATAAATAATGATCATCTAAGTTTAAAGACAAAAATATCAACGTCCAGGAAAGATTTCAAAACTAGGTAAATGAAAGGTATTGTTTAGCAAACATGTTGCATTCTGTAAGAAAACAAGGATATTTTGTCACTAGTTCTGTGGCCATGAACTAGGGGGAAAAAAGTGGTTACTATATAATGCTCCAGTGGATTGTGATATGAGACAGATCATAAAATTGAGATTTAAACTGAAAAAGACCAAAGGAAGTGATGAAAATTAACTCAGACGGTCAGAAAGTAAAATTGAAAAAGCAAGGAAATGAAACTTACAAGAGGAAATAGAAAACCACAGTATGAGGGAATACTCCTTTGGATATTAGCATGGTGGTAACCGAGCTCCTAAGTGCTCTGTCGATAAGCATAGCTGTCATTAATCTTTTGTGACAAGACACTTTGGAATAGACAAATTGTGATAGTCCCAGGCCCTTTATTATCCTCAGGATGGAAGATTAATTCTATATACAGTAATTGTTGTATCATGTTTCTCCATTGTAGTAAGTTTTAACAGAAATGGCTTTCAAAAGCTGTCTTAATAAAAGTGATTTAGAAAAAAAAAAGTACTGAACTCCACTTATTTCTTTTTCAGTGTTCACTTAGATATATTTGGATTTTAACATTTTTTTAGAAGGACAGAGTTACTATGTCATTTAAAGCTGCAGTAAGAACTGAGAAGTTTGCATTTGATCCAGGGTTTTCTAACAAAAGACACCACGAATTGTGTAATTAGTGCTGTTTGCACATGTTCTGTAAATCTCAAATCTTATGACATTTAAGCATTTTGTGAGAGAGATTTTCAGGAAGAAGTTAAGATCAAAGTTAGACAAATCCAAATCTAAACTATTATCTCTTAGTGCAAAACTAGAAATTTATAGCAAACAGGTTTTCCTTAGCAAAAAAGAGAGAAAGAGGGCCTTTTAATTTGCTACAATAATTATAGAACCTTGCAGAGAGATTTTAAAAAATGGGAAAAATATAACAAGACAGAAATCAGGCCCCCCACAATGTACCTCTCTCAGTAAAAGAAATTTATGGTTGGGTTGGGAGGGAAGGCTCTGCAGTTCCGTCAACTGTATTTCATTTTAACTGTTATATGACCATGAACAAATTTCTTAACTTCTCTGAGTCTCAGCTATGATATCTGTTGAGCGTAGATAATAACAGTACCTATTACTTAGGGTTGTTTTGAAAACTAAATACTCCAAGTAGAAATGCTTAACAACCAGTGCCCGCAACACAGTAAATTCTCGCTGAGGGTGGGCACTTGTAGTGGGTTGAACAGTGGCCCCCAAAAGATATGACTGTGTCCTGAATCCTGCAAATGTGACCCTATTTGGAAAAAAAAGAGTCTTTGAAAATGTAATTATGGATCTCAAGATAAGATTATCCTGAATTAAGCAAGTAAGCTCTAAATCAAAAAAAAAAAAAAAAAGTGTCTTTACAAAGATAAGGCACACAGAGAGGAAGACAATATGAAGGTGGAGGCAGACATTGGAGTGATGCAGCCACAAGCCAAGGAAAGCCAGGAGATACAAGAAGCTACGAAAAGGCAATGAAGAATTCTTCCCTAGAACCTCAGAGAGAGTGTAGCTCTGCCAACATCTTAATTTCAGACTTCTAGTCTCCAGAACTTCAAAATAATTAATTTACGTTGTTGTGACCCACCTAGTTTGTGGTAAGTTGCTATAGCACCCCCTAGTAAATTAATACAGAGCTATTTTTTAACGGCTTTATTGAAATATAGTTCAATCCCTACAGTTTTTCCATTTAAATTATACAGTTTGATGGTTTGGGTTATATTATGTAATTAGGTTTCTTTATATTGTGGTGAAATACATATTTTAAAAGTTTGTCATGTTAACCATCTAAAAATATACAATTCAATGTCATTAATTATAGCACAATGTTGTACAACCATAACTCTCTCCTTATATTCCAAACTTTTCATCACCCAAACAGCAACTCCAAACCCGTTAAATAATACTCCCCATTTCCCTCTCCTCCCAACCCCTAGTAACCTCTAATCTACTTTCTATAATACAGAGCTTTTTACTATTCCCAGTTCTACTACTTTTACCATACCAACAACATTTGGAGCTGTGATAGAGCTATCTCCGTTACTAGACAGGTGATTTTTGCAAAACATAATTGCCAGACAATGACCTAAAAATGAAAATATTTGCCAATTCACCAGTTGTGTGCTATAGGAGGTACCCATCCACCAAGCAACTGATTTGGACTTTGTGGCTGTGTAGCCCAATAAAGCCCACAAGGTTCTGAAAGTAATTATAGAAGAAGGGCTACATTCCTATTTACCTCAAATTTCTAAATCCTGATATATTCTTGCTTTATCAGTGGATCTAAACATCTTCTCCTCCTGGGTATACTTGGTGGGCAATTTGGGTCTGTGGAAGCTTTCTCTATAATCCATACACTGCTATACTGACAGTAGGCAGAATCTACTTCACTCTCCTGTTGATATGATAGAAATTGCCTGAATGTTTTCCATTACCCATTTTTGAATTTTTTTTTTTTCCTATTTGAAATATGGTTCTCTGGGGAAGATATTTTATAGTATTTGTTCTACTGTCTGTTCTTTATTTATGTACTTATTCATTAATTCAACAAATGTTAGGGGAAATGGCACACTATTCTAGGCACTATAAAGGAGGTAAGTATTTGAATTTGCTTGGTCTATACTTGTATTTATCATCATCACTGCTGCTTACCAGGCTTTGAAGCATGTGCAAACTTTAGAAAGTTCTTTTTACTGGTTGTTTTAAAGATAATCATTCATAGGCCGGGTGCAGTGCCTCACGCCTGTAATCCCAGAACTTTGGGAGGCCGAGGTGGGTGGATCACTTGAGGTCAGCAGTTCGAGACCAACCTGAAACCCTGCCTCTACTACAAATACAAAAATTAGCCAGGCATGCACCTGTAATCCCAGCTACTTGGGAGGCTGATGCATGAGAACTGCTTGAACCTGGGAGGCAAGGGTTGAACTGAGCCAAGATTGCACCACAGCATTCCAACCTGGGTGACAGAGTAAGACTCTGTCTCAAAAAAAAAAAAAAAAAAAAACAGGTAATCATTCATAATAGTTGGGGCTAGATCACAGGGCATCATATTTTAAACCATCTGCCAGAAATTTTTTCTGTTCCTTCTGAAGGAAGGAAGGAAGGAAGGAAGGAAGGAAGGAAGGAAGGAAGGAAGGAAGGAAGGAAGGAAGAAAGAAAGAAAGAAAGAAAGAAAGAAAGAAAGAAAGAAAGAAAGAAAGAAAGAAAGAAAGAAAGAAAGAAAGAAAGAAAAAGAAAGAAAGAAAGAAAGACCCTTTTTTGAGCCAAGACTTTTTTGGACATTATAGGGATAATCATATCGGGATTTGGGTCCTACTTCTGCTACTAATAGCAGATGGAGTTTAGGCAAGGTATTTAATCATGTTAGGTCTAATTTTTCTTATTCTTAATAAAGCATAATGCTTGAGTCTATATCTTACAGTTTTGAGAATTAAATGACATGAATTGTTTAAAACTACTAGCACAGTATCTTACACATGAATGTTTAAGAAATGGTAACCCAAGTGATCAGGTTAAAAGGCCAGCAGTCTTACACAAATATTAAGTAGTCTTTAGTTTCAGAAAGTTTCATTTCTCTAGAAAATGTATTCCATCATTTTTACAGGCATCTTCCTAGATATCTTTTTTTTTTATTTTATATTTTAAAGATAAGATCTGTGGTTTGAGATTAGACCTAGATTGAATGACTCTTCTCCTCAGCAAAATATCGCCCTCCTCATTCAGTGATCCAATGAGCATTTATTAAACACTCACCATCTCCAGTGTGCTATGTTCTGTACTTTGCCCTAGAAATTCATGGCATAGTGGTATACAGACATGTAAGCCGATTATTACAAAAATGAAATAAAGGTTTTAATAGGAGGCTATGCTGGGCACTAGGGAAATATTATGAAGCAGACACAACTCCATCCTGCAAAGGCAGGGGAAACGGCATTTAAGGTGAGTCTGGAATCATACATAAAAGGCAAGTAAAAATAAAAGAAAGATAAGATTCAAAGTGCAAGAAAGGGCACAGCATGAATGAAAACTTCAATATTTGCTTTATGTGGAAGAATGAGAAACCCATGACAGTGGGACAGGAGCTGAGATTGACAATAGCTGACTTAGAGCTAAGGACTTTGGCTCCTCTCTCAAAGATAATGGGGAGAAATTGTAAAGCTTCAAATAATTAGAAATCTTTATTTTTTTATTATTATTATTATTTTTTTTGAGATGGAGTTTTACTCTTGTTGCCCAGGCTGGAGTGCAATGGCATGATCTTGGCTCACTGCAACCTCCGCCTCCCAGGTTCAAGCGATTCTCCTGCCTCAGCCTCCAGAGTAGCTGGGATTACAGGCACGTGCCACCACATCTGGCTAATTTTTGTATTTTTAGTAGAGATGAGGTTTCACCATGTTGGCCAGGCTGGTCTCAAATTCTTGATCTCAGGTGATCCACCCACCTTGGCCTCCCAAAGTACGGGGATTACAGGCTTGAGCCACCATGCCTGGTCATGATTAGAAATCTTAATCATATTTCCAACCTGCCTCCCCTTGTGTTTTCCACAACTACCCATTGAGCACCCATTTTGTGCAGCTGCTTTGTCAGAAGAAAAGCAGAGCCCAACCCGCAAGGCAATCACAGTCAAGTGAAGGGGCAGGCAGGTAAGTATGTGATCACACCTGGATACATTAAGGGCTGTTGCAGAAGGAAGTCGAAGGTGCTTTGTGAGAACAGAAAAAGAGCATCTAACCAAGTCTTGGCAAGGTCAGAGGAAGAGCTCCAGAAGAAGTGTTTTCTAAACTAAGCCTTAGAAGATCAACATAGTAAAATGCTCAGGAATTGTGGGTGTAAGAGTGCACTAGGCAGAGAAAGTGGCTTACAGAAACCTGTTGTACCAAAGCAGAGAGAACACATGTGGAATGCAGAACACAAAAAGGTGTTCAGTATAACTAAGACTTACAGTGGAAAGTGGGAAATAGTAAGATACTTGGCTACAGAGAGAGAAAGAAAGAGAGAATCATTATGTGAAGGGCTCATTAAAACATGGTTTGGAGTTTAGACTTTATTTTCAAGGTAATGGGTATCTAAAAAGGGTCTGTGCAGAGAAGCAGCATAATCCTACTGGCGTCTTAGAAAGATCACTCTAGCTATATATACAGAGAAGTGCTTGAGGGGTAAAACAAGAGATAGAGAAATCAGTTCTACTTTGCAGAAGCCTGCTGCAGTCATCCTGATAAAGGATGAGTATCTTAATTATGATAGTGGTAGTGGGCATAGCTTGGAGAGATATTTAGGAAGTAGAAGGAACTGAACTTGGTAATGTGAGAAGTAAAGAACAAGGAGTTAAGGATAATGCCAAGATTTCTGGTTTGGCAAGCCCAGTGGCTGACTATGTTTTTATTCTATGATGAATTCAGAAGAAAGAGCTCTGCTTTGGAAGAAAATGATGAATTCAGTTGTGAATGTGTTCAGCTGAAAGGAATGTTCCCACAGAATACTTTAACAGATACTTATGAGGGAGTTGATATTCAATATAGACAGAAAATACAAATTTGGGATTTGCTAAAAAGAGGTGGTCACAGAAGCCTTTGGAGTATTGGAGATTGCCCAAGATAGAGGAAATAGAATGAAAGGAAATAAGGAATGAAGATGGAGCTTGAATTCATCAATTTCAATTTCAGCATTTATGAAATTGGCAACCATAGGAACATATTAAAAGTCCTGGCAGGAGCAGGGAGGGAAGTAAGAAGAAAACTGAAAGAAAGTATTATTACATGAACCAAGGAAGGAGTAATAGGACGAGAAAGAAGTCAATCCTATCATGAGCTATAGAGAGTCAAAAATAAGGACTAACACGTTTCACTTTAGATAGATAGCTGTAGATGTATATGACTGAGAGTCAAGAAAATATTGAGAATAAAGGTCAGAAATCAGTTATCAAACTGATGCACATGTCCAAGCAAGAGAAGATGAGACCCAGGCTAGTTCAATAGAATGGGGTATTGGCAGGAGACAGATTTACACATGTTAGGGGATACAGATTACAAGGCTTCGCGATAAGGAGTGAGGGATGAAACAGAGTCATGGAGAAGATAGAAGGTTAATTTAATCAGGGATTCATTGAATTTGAGAACCACTGAGATTTCTAAGTAAAGCAATGTACAACTATTATGTATCAATTAAAACATAAAAGTATCTTCAGTTCATAACAGAAGTCAGGAAAAGAGAATCACCAGTTATCCCCGTGGGTGAGGAGTGATTGCAGACTGAGAAGAGGAGAGACTGGGAGAGGATTCTGAGAACATTGTCCTATCAGGGAAGAGAAGGAACTCCTAGAGGGGCACTCACTAAGATAGAAGAAGAACCTTAAAAATTAAGTGAAATAAAAAAATCTACAGTCTCCAGTGCTGCAGAAAGCTGCAGTTCCATAAATTAGTTCTCCTGGACTGACTCAGTTCTTATTCCACTAGTGTGATGTTACTAAG
The DNA here is from genome assembly GCF_003255815.1 of Theropithecus gelada. Lineage (NCBI taxonomy): Eukaryota > Metazoa > Chordata > Mammalia > Primates > Cercopithecidae > Theropithecus > Theropithecus gelada. The sequence continues at coordinate 67,433 of NW_020257621.1, forward strand.
AATAAATGCCCCTATAAACACTCTGGATTTAGAATAACAAATTAATAGATCCTTAAAAAAAAAAAAAGTTACATACAAATGTCAGTCTGGAAGAGAAACAAGTTAGTATCTGACAGAATTCAGGTTTTGGTTTTAATACAGTCCATTGTCAGAGAACGATTTTTTTTTTAAATGACACATTGAATAAAACATAAGAGTGGCCAATTGATAGACAAAGTGAATAGATGTACCTTGTAAGGTTGTATTAGTCATTTTGCATTTCTATAAAGGAATACCTGATACTGGGTGATTTATAAAGAAAAGAGGTTTATTTGGCCCACGATTCTGCAGGCTGTAAAAGCATGGTGCCAACATTTCCTTGGGTTCTGGTGAGGCCTCTGGAAGCTTTTACTTACGACAGAGGTGAAGGGGAAACAGGTGGGTCACATGGCAAGAGAGTGAGCAAGACAGATGTCAGGTTTGTAAAACACCAGCTCTCATATGAACTAACAGAGCGAGAACTCATTCATTGCCACGGAGAGAGGGCACAAACCATTCAGGAGGGATCTTCCCCCAAAACCCTAACACCTCCTACCAGGCCCCACCTCCAACAATGGCAATCACATTTCAGCAAGAGATTTGGAGGGGACAAATATCCAAACCATATCAAATGGTAAGAAAAACATTCTCTTAACAATTTGAAGGGAGCACAATATGAAATGTTATGTGACCAGTCTCTACTTCCCCATGGACTTTGTCTCAACTGTTTGTTGAAGCCACATTATAGTTAGACAAGATGTTGACATCTAGCATCCCTTAAGACTATTGTATATGTATGTATGCCCCAAAATGCATATATTAAAAATATGACTTAATCCAGTAAAAAACATTCTAATGATAATCAGCCACATATTCCAGCTGAATAAAATTTCAAAATAGATACTCTGGAGGAAGTGAAAATGCTTAAACAACTATGAATGAGAAGGAAGAATTAGATACTGAAAACCATGTAAATAGAGCAGGAAAAAGCTCAGAAACTCGTCCAAACTTACAGGCATTTTAACCCACATTAGCAAAATACTTTGGTAGAACCAAAGTCTCTTAAATTGCAAAATGATTATATTAATGAATAAATACATTAACCATAATATAGGCCTATGTTCTTCCATGCACAAGTAGCTTTCCCTCATATGTTTGCTAATTTGAATGTTTTCATATATAATTAAATTGGTAGCTCTAATAAGATAAATGCTACATACTAAATGCTAGGTTGATCACTAAATACAAATTATCTTGATGTACAATGACTGCAATGAGAATTATAAATATCTCAATGCACAAGATCTAGCCCCTAGAATAACACCAGAGTAACACTACTCCCCCGAGCTGGCCCTCCCCCCCCAACACTTCCGGGCTGTTTTATACTGAAAAACTGAGGGGGGTTCGGTGTTCAGAAAGTCTTCACATTAAGAATTCAGACAGCCTGAAATTACTTGTTGTCCAGATCCAACAGTCTTGCTGCTTATAATAAGTCCACAAATGGAATTTACAGGCAACAGAAATAGTTATAGAACACTGTGTCCTTTTAAACTAAAGTTCTGAACCACTGGCTAGCTTAGTGGCCAGAAAAGTTATATTTTGGCTCCAGACCATTGTCAAATGCCTCCTACGGATTCCATAATAAAAACAGAACCTCTAACCTTGAGAGTAAACTGCAGGGGTTCGTTTTGCCACATTCTGATCTAATAGAGTAGCCAAGACTTCATATCTATTAACATCCATATCATCATTTTAATACACTACTTTATCATTCCAGGGGAGTGCATAGAGTGCAGCAAAAACCATATTTTACAAGCCAATTTTAAATGCCTTTTAATGATGATTCACGGTGCTCTAATACAGATTTCTCATCAATATCACCATCCTGCAGGCACGCATTAAAGCTGCAAATCATTCCTTGGGTGGCGTTACTGTCAGACTCCAAATGTACGGCAAACGTAACTCAGATGTCTTAAGCATTTCCCTTGGATGCAATGGGCACATCCTGATTTCTCCAAAATGGAAGGATTGTGCCAGACATAGATTTGAGTATCCTTGACTGGAAGACATAACTGAGCCTCTCTCTACTCAAGAACGAAAAAGAACAGGCAGACACTCCCTCCGTACAGAGCACCGTCCTCCTGCCCCACAAAATAACCATGAGTTGAACATCTGTCTAGGTTTCTACAAATGGCAAATTGTTTGATTATGTAAGTCTTTTTCTTCCCTAGTAAGTGTTAATCAGCATTCCTGCTGGTGGTTCTTAGGGTTGTTACCATGGAACTTACAAATGAATTTAAAGATGTAGCTGAGATAAAGGGGGACACCTGTGGATGAGTTCTTTCCATTATCATTAGCATAAACCCTTACAGGCCAATTCCTGCAAAATCGTGATAAACTGCTGGAAATAGAAATGTATGATACAAAACATGGTGGGAAGGCTTAAATTGTTCAGGGTCTTTAGCATATTTTCACATTGGTATTAAGAATTTTAGAAATAATTTAATCATTGCCTGATTATAGCAATGTTGGGAGTAATGAAATCCTTGCCTTATTACATATGGACTCATTCAGAGCCTCATTATTTATTTGGCAAGCATTAAGCATCAAATCAATTTAGTCAGATACTTGTAAATGGGAAATTCAAGATGAAAGTGAAAATGAAGATTAAGAGGTAAAATTAAAACTATTTATTTCTAGCAGGAATAGAGCAATTTTCCTTGCAAGAGACCCATCCCAAGAGAGTTTAAATAGGAAGAAGGGCAAATGGTAGAATCCATCCCAAAGAAGAGAACTTAAAATGAAGAACAGTGAGCAAAGTATCCCCTACTTACATTTGCCTGGAACAAATGACATTGGAAGAAGAGGGTGATAACTTTGATTTGTAGCTGTGGAATATATGCTGTGCTTTTATGCAACTGATTATTATTGGAATGGTTTCCATTTCCAGCTCAATAGAAATGGGAAGAAGGGAAGTACACACTGATCACTTGGGAATTTGTAGTTTCAGTTTACATATGAAGATGTACTGACATTAATAGGATGCAATAAATGTATTGTGTGGTATTTTGGTTTTGGACTTAAAAGTAGTGGTCACATGAATGGCTATGTATTTTCACATTGCAATGTGTATGGAAAAATACACATACTAAACTGAAGACGGAGATAACATCATCATAAGCACCTATTTGGCTGTTGCATGTAAGGACATTTTCAAATGCATTGATCCATAATAATTACTGAATTGGGATGCAGGAAGCTGATCAAGCTCATTGTATAATGGGGAATAATTGGCAATAAAATCATAAGAAGGCCTTAAGGAGAAAATAACTTCTTCCTTTGGGACACAGAGATAAGTTGAAGTAATGTCAGGTCTATTTTAGGGGAGTATTTGGATGTGTCACCCTGGCTCTTACACACCAGATAGCAATACCTATGACAGCATAGAGAACCAGAAGCAGATGGGAGAAGAAGTTGGACTTAATTCTAGTCTTTCAGGCTAAGGCAAGAAGATAAACATTTAGACTGAATGTTGGAAGCATTTTGTTTCTCACTAATCAGAGCATTAACTACAGGAAGCAAAATTCATGTTTATTACTGAAAGGGACACTGTTTAGCCCAGAAACATGAAGAATATGTATTTTGTATTATGAAATTGGAGCAAAAACAACAACAAAAAACCAAGACAATGGAAATTAACTATTCTTATTGCATCAGGCACTGGGTTAGAAGTTTTCCATATAATATATCATATGAAGAAGATTCAAATTTAATAAAGAGAAAACAGATTTAGGCAGATTATGTCACTGCTTCAGGTCATAATGTTGGATATAATTGGCCTGGATTTAGAACTAGCTGTCTGATTCTAAAGCCTAGGCTTTTAAAAAATTGCAATCTTGGTTTACACGGTATAAACCATCAGGTAAAAAACAACTCCCATTCTGGCTTTCTCTGGGATTCTGTCAGCCAGCTGGAGAGGCTGATGGAGAAGACCTGAGGTCAAACAGCTTCTGTGAAGTGACCCCAAATTCAATAAATAGTCATTTAATCTGCTAAAGTTGTGAAAGTGACTTTAGTCTCAGTCAGTAGTGGATCAATTCATCCCCATTGGAATTTATTTTAATGCTTAGATTTTACTAGTCAGCTCACCAGAGAGTCAAGAGGAGGGTTAAAGGAAGAAATTCTTTCAAAAACCTGCTTTATTTCACTTGGGCTTGCTTGAAGTTCTTTCGTAAAGAGACAATACTAATGTAAAGAGAGGGAATCTAATATGCCCCTTTGCTCTGATAATTACTGGGTAATTCTGCTACCTATTGCCAATCCCTGCGCTATTTTCAAGCAAAGACCTGTTGATTTTTTAACCAGTTCATTATTACTGAGTTGCATTATTTTCTCTATCTTATCAAGTTTTGTTCTGTTTACATCCTGGCTAATAATATAAAGCTGCCAAAGTATAATCAAACATATATGGTAGTTAATGTTTTGGAAATGCTCTTTGCCTCTTTGTAGGCGCTAACTCTCATTCTAAAGGATCTTTGTGAGTAACTATTTCATTCTTGGAAAATTTACAGTTCCTTTAAAAAATTTTAACACTCATATTTCATGAATTCACGACTGCCCATGTGATTAAGATTAAACTAGTTTTGCTACTCTGATAAAGGTTGGTTGCCCTTTGTGGTCATGATAACCAAGCCAACTTAAAAAAAAAAGGAAGGGGTTCTTTGCAAATAAGAGACATCTTATTGTTAATGCCACTGAGATCTTCTTAGCAAAAAAAGGAAACCGTGTTGCGGATATATTCAAGAAGAAAGACGGAATATAGTATCTCTCCAAATATTATATCAAGAGGAACACATATGACCAAAAAACATTATAAAACACAGAGGTTAAAATGAAAGTCAAACACTTTAAGTCTAGGAAACCTTAAAGTAAAGAGACTTTAAAAAGGCTCACCAATACCAGTCACAGATGCATACTTAGGTTTGTATTGTAAAAATTGGAAAGCACTAGAAATTTTGCAACGTTTCAGTATTAATACTCATTAGGAATTGCTAAAGAATTAAATTCACATGGAGTCAATGTAGTGAGGAAGAAGAGGATGTGCTGACAGAAATAAAGTAATTTTGACTACTTAAATAAAGAGAAGACAATAGGGAGGAGGTTACACTGAGGTAGGAAAAAGGGGATTACAAGCCTATGAATATTTGTGTAGAATCAGCTCCTACAGCAGAATGAGAGAACAAAGGGAACATACTGCAGATACTCTGTCCATCACCAAAAATTTGAGAAGAAATGAGAAGGCCTAACATTTTCATTCTTAAAATATGTGCTTTCTTAGGGGAATGATTCATTTTCTCTTCATCTGGAAAGATTTTTCTAAGTCATCTTGCTAACAGAAATGAAACCAGTTCATGTAGAACTAACTCTCATTTCATTTATTGAGGGGTGGAGGATCCATTTATGGGCAACGTGGTTACCTTTTCTGCCACGGAAATGAATTCCATGTGGCTCACCGCCCCATTCCATCTACTCAGCTCTTAAGTGACACAACATGCTACAGCTATAGAAAAACCGGAGAGATAGATAGATAGATAGATAGATAGATAGATAGATAGATAGATAGATAGACGATAGATAGNAGATAGATAGATAGATAGATAGATAGATAGATAGATAGATAGATAGACGATAGATAGGTATATAGATGTATAACCATCACATGTCTATACTTCTGGATTACTCATACAATGGAGGGGAAACATAAGAATAACAAAATATTACTAATGATTTATGTCAATATACCATATCCATGCAAACAGTTGCAGCATTTTAGAAGACTATGTCAACACCAGCTTCAGAGCGTCCTGTCATTTTCATATTTATGCAACCTAGTAGGGGATGTATAAAACTAAGCCTTGGCACCTCCCTGGCTACATTCATTTGCAACTGAATAAATCTCATCAATGTAAATCATGATACAGTTTCTCACATCCTAAAATATCTACTCTCTGGACTCCTCTAGCTACCATCGCACTTCTGTATTCTCCTTTGCAGAAAGCCTTCTTACATCCTCTGGCTCCAATTCCTTTCTAGCATTCTTATTTTTCCACTTTACCATTATGAAATAAAATGCATACATATAAAAGTACACAAATAATAAACTTAAAACTTAGCCAATTGTTGTAAACATAAAACATCCCTCTAAACATTCCCTGGGTTAGGAAAATATTCCCTGTAGCTCAGAATCCCTTATACACCCTTTGATTGTAATGATTTCCCTCCCACCTATAACCAATATCTTGATTTTATGCTCTTTATCTCCTTATCTTTTAGAAAGTTGTCTATATGATTATGTTTGCTAATACAATCTATTTTAACTTTTCCTGCTTTTGAATGTTAAAATATATTGACACTCAAAATATGTAATGCTCAAAATTACATTTTTGAGATTTACACAATGACTTTGTAGGTAGCTATAGTTGTTTCATTTCTGTTACTATTTTATTATTCAAATGTATCACGATTTTTATAGTTGTTGACTATAGCTAAATCTTTGGGTTATGCACAGGGCTTGGCCATTACAAATGATAATACATCACACTGTTTCCCAAAGTACCAATTGACTCTTTCAACTAGTATGTGAGTATTCCTATTGTTCTACATTCTCATCACACTTAGTGCTGTCAGATTTCTTTTTCCTTTAACCAATCAGGTAGGCATGTGGTGGTACTTTAATGATATTTTAATTTGCCTTCCTGATTAATTTACTGATTAATAAGACAGCATCTTTCATATGTTTATTGCCTATTTTGATATTTACATTTGTGAAGGGTCTCTTAAATTTCTTCCAATTAAAAAAAAATGGTTTATTTTTCTATCTTATTGTTTTCTAAAATTTCTTTCATTTATTATAAACACGAGTTATTTGTCAGTTAAATATGGTTTATTCTAATTTAGTTCAATATTGGGCATCTGGTTAGGATCTCAGGCTATTTCCTTCCCTCATGGTGGAAGGGGAGCTGATGTGTGCAGAAGTCACGTGGTGAAAGAGGAAGCAAGAGAAAGAGAGAAGGGAGGTGTCAGGCTCTTTCTAACAACCAGTTCTCAGGAACTAATACAGTGAGAACTCACTCAACCCCAACCGCCAGAGAGATCCTTAGTCTATTCCTGAGTGATCTCCCCCTTCCCACTCCCTTTAGGCCCCACCTCCCAACACCACCACACTAGGATCAAATTTCCAATGTGAGATTTGGTTGGCCGAAACAAACCAAACTATAGCACGTGTATATGTATACACGATTAGAAAACTTGAAAACTGATTTGAGGAATTATTTTTAATTATTGCATGTCTTTGTCTAATGATGTAGTTGTTTGTGTATGTTAGTCATGTATGTATACTTTGCGTATTTTATATTTATACATACAGTGCAAGTATAGACACATATGCAAACGTATGCTCTTCTATGAGTCAGAATCCAAATTAAGTCTACACATTATAATTAGTTGATTTATTTGAAATGTCTTTATTTTTAACATTTAATGTTTTACTTTTACAGCAAAGTTGCAAAGATATTATGGAATTTCCTGTTTTCTCATGCTGTTTACCCTATTATTAACACCTTCATTACTATGGTACATTTGTCAAAACTAATGAACAAATCTAGAATTGTCTAAAGTTTTTTTTTCCAGATATCTTTACTTTTTGCCCAAAAGTCTTTTTCTTCTCCAAAATCCCATCTAGAATATCAATTATTATTATTACTAATATTATTATTACTACCACATTATTCAAGCATCATGTCTTCTTAGGATTCTCTATATTTTCCCAGATGAAATTTTCTTTTTTTGTGATGATTTTACCAGTTTTGATAAATACTGGTCAGGTATTTCGTAGGACAGTTCTTCCACTGAGGTTTCTCTAATGTTTTTCTCATGGTTAGACAGGAATATGGGTTTGGGAGCAGACTTACAGAGGTAAAGCTTCTTTCTCATCACATTATATCAAGGATACACACTGTCAACATGACTTAACAATTTTGAGGTTAACCTTTATCAACTGGCTGAGTTAGTATTTGTCAGGCTTTTCAATTATAAAGTTCTTCTTTTCCGGGCTTTCTATGCTATATTTCTTGGGGGAAAATTCACTTTGTGCATCTCGCACTTAACAAGTAGAGACTTACATTCCAAGGGCAGGTATCCATGTAAATTATTTGTCATTCTTCTGCATGAGACTTCCCTACTCTTTCCCATTTACTTATTTATTCAGTCATTCAGTTATGTCAATATTAATGCATGAACATTTATTTTACACTTAGGGTTATAACCTAATACTATATTATTTATTTAGATTCTGCCCAAATTATTCCAGCTTTGGCCATTGGGAGCTCTTCTAGTTGGTTCCTGTATCCCTTTGACATGCCTCCATCATTTTGGTTTTTCAGCATTTCCTACTTTCTGGCTCCACAGCATGCACCATGTTTTATCTTGAATATCCACTCCCCTGGACCTAAAATCAACCATTTATCCAAGGAGTGTTGGTTCCTTTCATTGGAGAATGGTTTTAGAAACTAAGATCTGGAAGCTGGCTGTGCTTATTATAAATGGGATGCTATTGCTTCCAGGCTCTCTCAACAGACAGAGTTGGAAAACAAATAGAATAGTGATAATCCATGCCATCACACACAAGAAATGCAATGAATATAACAACTGCTAGAATTGTTCAGCCCTGCTAAGATATGTAACCAGGTTTTTGCAACGTTTAAAAAAATCAGTCCATCCATCCATTCACCCATCCATACATCCATATATCCATCCATCCATCCATCCATCCATCTATCCATCCATCCTTTCAAATGTACTAAGGCACTAACCCTTAACCTTAAGGAACTAAGTATGTGGCTGCAGCAGAATGACAGAGAAGTAAACAGTTGCTTTTAGGTAAATGAGGTAAGTTTTTAGTACTTCGGTGGAACAGAAGAGAGAGTTAAGAAACGGACCCACAAATAGATAACATACATTTCCAAGAAATACTGCAAATGAATGGAATGGGAAAGGATAATGTCTTTAAAAAATTTTGCTAGAACAACTGAATATTTACATATAAAATACTATTAATTCTTACTTAACATCATAACCAAAAATTAACTCAAAATGGATTGTAGACCTAAATGTAATCTCTAATACTATAGAAAATATAGACCTTTGTGACTTTGGTTTACAATTTAAGATTTTTAAAAGTATGATGGAAAAAATGGATAAGTGAGGCATCATCAAAATGAAAAAATTTGCTTTTCTAAATATGCTTTTAATAAATTGAAAAGGCAAGCCACATACTGGGAGAAAATATTTGCAAAGGGTATATATCTCACACAGGATTGGATGTGGAAAAAATGTATATCTTTAATGACGAACTTCTGTCTTGGCTATATAAAGAACTTTTACAACATAATTGTAAGGTAACAAACAACTTGATTTTTAAATTGGGAAAAAATCATTGTACTTTTCTCCAAAAAAAAGATGTGAAACACATAAGCATATGAAAAGGTACTCAACATCATTAGTTCAGGGAAATTCAAATTCAAGCCACAAGAATATATCAATATTACTTCACGCTGACTAGGAATGGCTAAAATTAATAACATCGACATTAGTGAGTGTTGGAGATGATGGAAAACAATGGGAACTCAAATATAATGCTGGCAGTGATGCAAAATGATAAGCCATTTTATAAACAAGTAGTTTCTTATAAAGTAAATAATATGCTTCCCATGTGATAACAGGTCTGTCCAAACATCTGTATTCACTCCCTACAGTTGCTATGAATAGAACGGTTGACAGCAGCTCTATGCATGCTACTCTTAACTTGGAAGCAAAACAAATGGTCTATCAATGGATGAATGAATAAATAAATTGTGACATATCCATACAATGAGAAACTATTGAGCAATGGAAGGAAACAAATACTGGTATATGTAATGTAAGAATATGAATAAACTCTTATGTGTAATATTAAGTAAAAGAATACAGGCACAAATATATATGATAGAAGATAGATAGTATTATTCCATTTGTATAAAATGGAATATAAATACATAGAATTCATTATGTATTAAATAGTGACATATTTTTATATAATAGAATTGATAGGAAATTTTTAAAAGGTATAGTGATAGAACAAAGGTATGTGGTTGCCAGAATGAGGATGGGAGTAGGGTATTTTATTGCAAAGGTGTAGACCTTCAGGATGATGGAAACTTTGTATCTCATATTTGTGTTGTGGTTACATGACTGCATTCATTTGTCAGAATGCATCAGATTTGTCAATATTATTGTATGCAAATTATACTTTAACAAACTGTGCATCAATAAATATGTTTAAAGAGTATTCTTAGGGCCGGGCGCGGTGGCTCAAGCCTGTAATCCCAGCACTTTGGGAGGCCGAGACAGGCGGATCACGAGGTCAGGAGATCGAGACCATCCTGGCGAACACGGTGAAACCCCGTCTCTACTAAAAAAATACAAAAAACTAGCCGGGCGCAGTGGCGGGCGCCTGTAGTCCCAGCTACTCCGGAGGCTGAGGCAGGAGAATGGCGTGAACCCGGGAGGCGGAGCTTGCAGTGAGCTGAGATCCGGCCACTGCACTCCAGCCTGGGCGGCAGAGCGAGACTCCGTCTCAAAAAAAAAAAAAAAAAAAAAGAGTATTCTTTGGCCTATGCATAAGGGGCTTTGTCTAGTGTCATAGGTAGGCTGGTAAGCAAATAATTATAATACCATGTGATCAGTGCTGCATCAAAATATGTACACATACTATTCATTCAGTTGGCTGCTCTGAGACTGGGACTATACTAAGCACTGCAATGAAAAGTGCTCTTACAGAATTTAAGGTCTGGGCAGGAAATAACTAATTCTATCTAAGATACAGGAAAAGACTTCATAGAGGTGATTTCAGAGTAGAGTCTTAATAAAGAAAGTCACGACAAAGAGAGAAAAGTATGTGCAAAAGTACTAGGACTATTAAATTTTGTGGAATGTCGTTAACATTGAAGTTAGCTTTGTGTACCTTTTCCTAATCAGTGAAAACATATTCTCTGTGAAATCCCAAAATGTTGAATTTATGCATATTATCTATCTGATAGTATGATATGATCTCAAAGTTTGTGTTTTCTGGTTTTGGACTCATCTGAATCCCTATTAAAATGCTAGGAAAAAAATCATCAAATTTAGGTCTTATAAGGAAATAATAGATGCTTTCAAAAGGTAAAATTTGCCAGTAGTAAGATGTTTATGATTTATTTTCTAAGTATTATCATTCAGATAAGCTAAAAAGGCCCAATGGCCAGAGATTGCCATTAACTTCTATCAACACAAGGATCTTATCTGTTTTGATCACCACTGTATACTGTAGTGTCTGAGATCTGGAAAATGTCCAATAGCTATTTTTGTTGTTCAATGAATATAAAATCATGTTCTGATAGCTTATTTCACTCACTGACTGTCTCACCATAGCCAAGAATGGCATCTGTAGATTGTTGGCCTCAATCATTGTGGGGTTTTTTCCCCCCGAAAATTCCCACTTTAACCTTCTAGCCAATGAATTTGAATAAATACATTAATATCCTAATGGTGTATGAAACTCATGACCAAACAGAGTTTAGATCATAGGTGAGAATCACAGAAATATTTATACATTTAAAACAACTGAATTTCTTGCTAACTAAGCACTTCCTCTAGTCTCTGATTCCTCATGTATCTGGATGGTTATCATAAATCTGTATCTGTCTCATAGCCTAGTTTGTGATATCCTCAGAGATGTGTAGAACTGAACTGGCAAACCATGGACACTTACCCTGCAACCTGCCTGCAAACGCTCTTAGAATAGTTAAGTAACTTGAAATCCAACTGAGTGACAGTAATGTTTATTTCAACATTTCCCAATTCAACAAAAAGGCAAACAAGGCAGACCTCCTAGCTTGTTTCTTCACAAGGGAATGAAATGGGGTTCAACATAATTGCATGAGAAATGATGGGTTGGATTTGCTCGTAATTCAAGAGCTAGGGAATCAGTTCAGCTCATTTCTGGCATTTTGACACAGGCTTTACTATCTCTGTTTATTCTTTTTTCCTCTCACGTTATATGAGTGGAGAATCCCTTTCCTTTCTGAATTGAAAGAAACACAATTACAAATTATAAATCACCTTTACCTTACTTTCACTTGGTGTTGCTGACCAATAAATTAAAATAGCAATATATTTATCTATTATTGTTAAGGGAGGGAGAAACCCAGACACTTAGATTTAACCATAGTTTCTCTGAAAAACATCTTGTGAAGTCAGGTTAAGGAGAGTATGTTAGCTTTAAATTAGTTTTCAATTAGTTCAAAAGCAGGAACATGAATAACCAAAGAAAAATTTCCTTTGGAACTAGTAAAAGCAGATACTTATTTTATAATGTTAAAAAGTATCTTTGTGGGTAAAGCTTTGAACCACAAGCTAGGAGGTCTGCTTTGTTTGCCTTGCTAGGCCATTATTTCACCTTGAGAATTTGAATAAGACCCTTGAATAATGTGTATCTCATTTTCCTTATCCTTTGAATAGCAATACTACTTTACATACCACTACAAAGTTTTCTCTGAAAATCGTCTCACAATATATGAGAAAATACTTAAGAAAGTATTATGCAATGTACAAATATTTGTTATCACATAGACTCTTTTGTGTACACATAGTATTGTGTTAAATCCTATAGAGAATTTACTCAGGAAGACAGAATCATCAGAGCTAGTCAACCCTGATTGGTTTTTAAGTAACCACTTAAAAATTCTGTTATGACCTTTCAAAAAGCAAAGAAAGGCTCACATATTTTTGGCTTCTCTAGATGCTGAGTAATTCAGGGTCTGAAGAGAGGAAAAACTAGTTGAATCTGTTAAGTGCTTTCATTGAGATGGCCAAGGTAAATAACACAAGATATAAATATTGAATATTGACTATAATACTATCCCTTGCCCTCAGAGTTTAGAGTTTAGTTGACATAAGTGTAGACAAATTATAATTCGATCTTCCCCCATAATATCCTCCAAATGCAAATTGTTAAATTCAAAATTCCCCAGTCTCCATGTCCTCGTATCCTCTGTGTTTCTCTCTTCAACTACAGCAATTATTCATGTCCTTATTCTGACACCACTGAGCTCTACTGTGTCTTTGACCCCTTTACTTCTCCTTCTCTCTGCCAACTCCACCCCACATCTTTATTTTTCTTCCCTATCCATCTGTCTTAGTCCATTGTGTGTTGCTATAAAGTAATACCCAACACTGGGTAATTTACAAAAAGGAAAAAAGTGTATTTGGCTCATGTTTCTGCTAGCCGTAGTATTAGACATCTGGTGAAATCTGCAGGCTCTTCCACTCATGGCAGAAGGTGAAGGAGAGCTGATGTGGACACAAATTATATAGTGAGAGAGGAAGAAAGTGAGCGAGAGAGAGAGAAGTGGGGCGAGGAGGGAGGGCTAGGGAGGGCAGGCTCTTTTTTAACAACTAGAAGAGATGTGTATGTGTTTATTCTTTGTTACCTCTTTCCTCTTCCTGATTTCTCAAAAAAAAAAATCACAATCACAGATTGATCAATTCCATTCAATAAACATTGGAATCTGAATCTGTCCAGTTCTCTCAAGCCCCACTTCTACTTCTCTAATTCCATCAATCATTCATTCAAGAAAGTTCTTTTGAATGCCCACTCCATGCCAGGCACTGTGCTATAAGCTCTGGAAAAGCACTATGATCAAGCTAGATATCTGAGCTTTCATGGAGCCTCTATAACCTTTCCTGAATTATTGCTATAGCCTCATAATTTGTCTCATTTTCTCCAAATATGTTGGCTTCCAAATTATTTTTTATATTGTAGTCAGAAATTTTTTTTCTAAAATGAAATTTTAGCTATGATACTCCTTGGCCATGATACTCCTAGGTGGATCTTTATTGCTCTTAGGATAAAGCCCAGGCTTCTTAACATACCCTACAAGACCCAACGTGACACAGCCCCAACTTGTATTTCTGGACTTAGGCTTCCAATACTCCCCCTAAATTTTTTCTTTTATCTTGAACAATGTGATCCAGCCACATTTTCAATTTCTGTAAGCCACAATGCTATTTCCCACTTAGCACACTACTTTCTCTACATGAAACACTCTCTTCTTAATCTGGTTGCTCACTTTTTCTAAGGAGCAATGTAAACCCTACCCACTCACTAAAGCTGTGCTCCACTCTCTTCTTCATTACTCTTCATGGCATCTTCTAGGATGTTATGCTGATATTTAAAACGTAGTTTTGATTTAGCTTTTTTCCTTATACTAATATTATCAAATCATTCTAATACAAAACCCTTGTATATGGTGGCATTGTACATATCACTGTAAAGATAGTATACCTACTGGTAGGGAAATAAGTCTCAACCAATGGTAGGCAGGTTTATCTGTGAAAATTTTAAAAGTACAAATGCTTATACGAAGGCCTAACCCCAGATGTACAAAATCATAATTGTAGGGTATAACACAGTTATAAGTTTTTTTTTAAGTTCTCAAGGTCTTCTGATCCTCAGTTATGTTAAGAAACACTACACACACACACACACACACACACACACACACACACACACACACACAGAGGGAGAGAGAGAAAGAGAAAGAGAGAGAAAAAAATGGAAAAAAAGAAGATGAACACTACACCGTAGTGTAATTTTAAAAGTGTGACGTGGTCCCTGGACCTCTAGCAACAGCATAATTTAGACACTTGTAAAAAAACACCAATCCTTGGATCATGCCCAAGATATATTGAATCAGAAACCCCATAGAAGGTGGGGCCTATTGGTCTGTATTTTCAAGAGTCCTCAAGGTGTTTTTGATATAATGTTAGAAGACCACTGCCTTAGACCAACCTTATGATTAGGATAATATATCCTATCCTAAACTATACATGCAGAGCACGATATGGTAGTTGATTATAGCAGACTTTCCCTTTGAGACTAAGCATGGTTTCAGAATCCTTCTCAACCTAGAGATCCAGGAAACCACTGACAATCAGAGTTACAACCTTAGTTGAAATCTACCTTTGATTTCTTTATTATCATTTCATAGAGGATTCATGTTGCTTCTTGTTACACAGAAAATTTATTAAGACACACAGGATTAAACAATGGGAAAGAAGGATTGGGCATGAAGACAAGAACTTTCCGATGTTCTTGAGGAAGGAAAGAACAAAAGGAATAATGTGAAGGAAAGTATCTCTAAATGCAGGGAATATTGGAGACAACAGTGGAGAGAAACTACATAAAGAGGAAACATAACAGGCCATTATAGGGAAAATGGACTGGAGTTGATATTGAACAGAGTTTTAGCTATCATATATTTTAAAGCCAATCAAATTAATTTATACTTGCACAGAGTATTGCACCCTATAACTCAGAGCCTAATGCCTGAATTTGATATAGAGTATAATGATGGCAGGAATTTTCCTAACTGATCAGTCTCATTCAATGAGAAACAAGAAGTAAATAAACATTTTCAAATTGGTTAAATGTACAGCAGTATTTCCAAATAGGCTAAATTTTAAGAATGCAAGATAATTTTGAGAATTTCTGAGTTTCAAAAAATGCTATACTGGGCTTAATGCAATTAATGCCTAAGCTTTTCAGATTCATTTATTTTATTTTTATTAAAAAGTCATTTTATTTTACAAATGAAATTACCTCTGAGCTACTAATGCTTCCCTTCTTTGAAAGGAACAGGAAATTTTATAGGAATATCCACAGTTTTTATTTATCCAAACCATTAGAGGTTTGACGCCTCAAAAGGTCCAGAATCATGTGTAAATAGGAGTAACCAGAGTGTTTGAAATGTATTTATAATGGCCCCATTTAATAAATATCTCTCATACTTTCCATTATTTTACAATATTTTGAAAGCCTAAATAGTCTTATTTGAATGTATGGTTCCATGCTGAAATTTGTGTAACTTTGCTGTCACCAACAGGTTACTGTGTGAATTAAATGTTTTCATCTCAGTATGTTTTCATTGTATCTAACAGTTAAAAATCGAGGAATACACTACACTGTTATTTTTCTTAAACTTGAGATGTTCTGTAGAGCACAATTAAGCATTAACATATTACATCTGGGGAGGTGATTATTATTTTTTCATTTGCCTGAAGAGGATAGTGTGGACATATATCAGCCAAAGAGCCATTTTTATTTTTTTCTCTAGCAGCAGATTTATTTATCCATTAAATGTAGAAAGATCATCAATATCCACTACATGGCTTCAATTAACTGAACATTTTGTCAACCACTGCTATTCTCCAGCTGCCGGATATACCATATAAGAGAATAGAGAACCTGTCCTGTTTTCTCATCTTCCTTCTCAATTTAACAAAAGAAAATAGAATGACAAGAGGATATTAAAACTAAGCCTACCTTTTAGTTGACATCTGCACTTCTAGAGACAATTTGTGAAAAGACATATAAGAGAAAGGACCAGTGTAAAGACAGGAGTACAAAGGTATTGAAGATGTGTCTCTTCCCCCTACCTCATTCCATATTCAACTACCTTGGTTCTTGTGCTTCCCAGAAAGTCTCAGCATTGAGGCAAAATAAAAATTCAGGCAGTATTTTTCTTCTGCCAAGAGAGAAATACCCAAGCAAGTTATTGGGTCAAGTATCAAATAACACAGATTGTTCATTAATGTTATTTCATATTATGACAGATACCTTGTGATTCTATTATTTTTTAATAATCCAGGCTGTTTTGTTCCTATTAGATAAGATAATTTTAAAGGTTTCACTAAACCTAAAATATCCTAGATGGAGGCAGGAAATTAAAACTTGTATTTAATATTAATGTGGCTTTTAATAAAGAATGTATAAAAATTTACAGTTATATAGGTGATGACATGAGAGTAAGAACATACATTCTCTCTCTCTCTCTCTCTCTTTTTTTTTTTTTTTTTTTTTTTTTTTTTTTTTTTTTTNCCTCAGCCTCCTGAGTAGATGGAACTATAGGCATGTGCCACCACACCTGGCTAATTTTTGTATTTTTAGCAGAGACAGGGTTTCACCATGTTGGCCAGGCTGGTCTGGAACTCTTGACCTCAGTTAATCCTCCTGCCTTGGCCTCCCAAAGTGCTGGGATTACAGTTGTGAGCGACCACACCCAGTATGATGTTACATTCAAGTGTAGCCTATATGTACAGATTGATTTAGACTATCTGAAAGAGCTATTCTATTTTTTTTATGCTGATACTTATTTAGTCATGTATCTACAATGTGCTTAGTAAAGTACTAGATGATTGGGGTGCAAATCTCCACTTTAAGTACTGTCTAGTTGGGGTTATGTGACAACACTAACAAATACTTATATTACAGTGTGATGAGAGTAATAATGGATGCGTGCATACACACGTGTGTGTGAATACGGAACCAGAAGAATGAGAACCTAAGGCACTAGGGAGTGAGTATGGAAGACTTTCTCAAGAAAAAGTTATGTGAGCTGAGTTTTCCTAATTTTAATTAGATCATTTCATGATAAAAGAATACCTTTGATGAAGACATGAAGATATGCCCTTGGTTGTTGTCTTTACTAGAACAATGACAAGGCAGGCTTTGTACAACTGTACAATGTGCTTTAAAGGAAATCACCTCCATTAATCCCCCCAGTGAACCATGAGACATATTACTATTATCATCTCTCTAAAGGGTAAACAGTAAACCCAAAGTCAAACATGTTGGATTATAGTTCAGGGAATCTTATTCCAGAGCCCATTTGGTGCAATATTGGAGATGGCATGGCTCTTCTCGGAACATTCTATTTTTCTCCATGACTAAGAATCTGTTGTATTTGGGGTAGGAGCTACAAGAGGTGACACAAATAAGAAGTGAAAGTCTGAAAAAAGATGGTCTTTATATGTGATAATGCCAAGTGTGGATTTTTATTCTGTTGACTACATGGTGGTATTATAGCATTTACAGGAAGGATAGACAAAATTAAGTAGTAATTATGTATTAATTTTATAATGACTATGTATTAGTTTTATAAAAACCAGTAAAGTAGACAGAAGTAATGTTAGAGCTGGGAAATAACTTAAGAAACTATGACAATATTTTAAGCAGAAGATAAGAGCTTGACTGAGTGCGTGGGAGTTGAGAAGTAGACAAAGTCAGGAGAAGTGGACAGGGAAATTCTATAGGACTTTTCAACATTGAAAATGTGGAGAGAGGTAGAAAAAAAGGAATCTGCGATGACTTTCATGTTAACAGTCTGAGTTACATTTGGATCGTAGTAACTCCTGCTGATAGAAAATATAGGAAGAAGACACATTTGGGAGTGGAGTGAGGAAAATGATGAACTCTCTTTGGGAGTGGAGTGAGGGATGATGTAGCTGACATACCTATAGAGAATATCATGGCAGTTGACTGGAATGATCTTGGGTGCAGAGACTGAGGCCAGAATGTGTATCCGTGTGTAATTAATTTCTAGGCTGTTGAAGTTGTGCCAGATGGCTAGATTGACTAGGAGAGTATGTACAAGTAGAAGATAAAGTGATCTAGATATGGGGGAAAAAAAAAAAAAAAAAGATCCCATGAGAGGGGCTGAGGGGGGGAAAAAAAGCCAGTAAAGAGAGACAAAAGCAGAAAAAAATCTGGTACAGAAAATTTTGGAATATAGGCAATATCATGAATGTTAAATAATGCAGAGTGTAAGTTAGATAAGGACTTTAACATGTCTACTGAATGTGGCCCTAGAAGGGACAATTTTGGTTGAGTTGTAGGGAAAAGGGTAGACTATGGTCATATGAGAAAGAGATTTGAGTGTCCAGGCAGTGGAGGTGCTGAAGTGATGCATCATGGGGTCTAGAAGGGCTAGAGAAGAAATTAATGATAGGTAGAACCTAGGAACTAGAGGTTGTGATTAATTTAAAGGGTAGAAGTTGTCTCATCAAGGCACTAAGGAAATTGAAAGAATGAGAGGTTATAGTGAAACAACGTATCACCACCTTTTAAGATTCCAGAGGTCAGACATCTCTGAGCAATTATACTACCTAGGGATTTGGCCATGAATAGAGTCAAAGGGAATGGAAATGAAGGTCATTAGAGGAGAGAAGGTTAGAAATTTAAATAGGTGGCCAGGCAAATGTTTGAAGCACCTGAGGCAGCTGACAGAGTAGGAGTAGAAAGGGAGACTGAGGCAGGAGCCAATTCCCAGAAGTACAAGGTTTGAGGAGCAGGGTAAGAAAAGAGACCAGTCAGTTAGCAGAAGTCTCATGCGCAGATGGTTTTCTCAAGCAGGTGGATAAACAGTTTAACAGTGGACATGGTGAATTAAAGAATGTCAGCATCTCCTACCAACCACAAGATGTGCAGAATGTGGAAAATTGAGGTGTCTTAACTAAAGAGAGCAGCAAAGTAGAAATGAAATTCGTAGCATCTGAGTTCAAGCCAAGCCTTCCTTTGCTGCAATCTGAACTTTTTACTACATAGTATTCACTCTGCTTGTGATTATAATAGTATATTTGTCATTATCACATTTAACTTGTATCGGAATTACTGTATTATATCTATTGCCTCATTTCTCATTATGCTCATCGTTGTACCTTCTATAGGATACATCTCAGAGCTATATAAATAGTAACCTTCCAATAAGCACTATGTAAATGAAGGCACAGACGTGTGTTAATCAGAAATACTACTGGGTCTTTTCACATTGGATGACACAAGAACAAAAAACATAGATATGTCTATTCAAGATATTAATTTATTTGCATTGTTATTTATATAGTCAGCAAACAAAATAGCTAGAGCTTTAAGTGTTTGTTCTGACCTGAATGATCATCTAATGCAGCTATCTATTTTGGCCAAATTAATTGGGAATATGACAATAACCCTGCTTCAATTTATGTTGTGCATAAAGAGGCACAGCGATGAACAAATTAAACCAATTAACTATAAAAAATCTAGGTACCAAAAGCCACATTTTTGAAAAGAAAAAATCAGGGATAATATTGCCAAAGATGCATTATGTATTTTTCTAGTTTTGACTTGAGCCTCCCAATTTAATTCCCTTTAATCTGTCTCACTTTTATATTTCCTGATGATGCTTCCTCTTGCAGTTTCAGAATCTGAAATTACAACACAGGAGACAGCATCAGAATTCTCAATGCTCAGAGTGACTGTTGTAACTAGCAAGACTACAGGTTCAGTCACTGTTTCAGTTAAAGGATCAATATTTGTATCTTGTCCAAAGTCTGCTGTCTCTCCTTGACAATAACTTCCACTACTCCCTTGAGGAATAACCTGTAAATGCCTGCAATTTTCTATCTAAAGTCCTCTTTTCTCACTCACTATCCATTGTCTTGGCAAAATGCTTTTCTTTCTCACTGTTTCCAAGCTTGCCCTTGTTACTCCTTTATGCAATCTGGCATTAGTACTGTGATTAGACAAGTGACCTGCAATCGGTAGAAGCTGATCTCAAAGAGGTCAGATGGTAAAACTGTTTTTTGTTTGTTTGTTTGTTTGTTTGTGATGGAGTTTTGCTCTTGTTGCCCAGGCTGGAGTGCTGAAGTGCAATGGTGTGATCTTGGCTCACCACAACCTCTGCCTCTTGGATTCAAGCAATTCTCCTGCCTCAGTCTCCCAAGTAGCTGGGATTACAGGCATGCACCACCATGCTCCGCTAATTTTGTATTTTTAGTAGAGATGAGATCTCACCATGTTGGCCAGGCTGGTCTCGAACTCCTGACCTCAGGTGATCTGCCCACCTCAGGCTCCCAAAGTATTGGGATTACAGGTGTGAGCCACCCTGCCCGGCCAGTATTCAGAATCTTAAAAGTGTATTTCCCATAAACAGAATAAAAAAAATTTTAGCTCTAGAACCAGTTGCCAAGTACCAAATGATGAGATAGGAAAAATATTTGATTAGTATTCTTTAGGCGTGTCACTTTTAATGAAGCCAAATACAATAGTTGAAATAGCCCATTTTTCCCATCAATTAGCAAATCATATAAGTAAAGAGAGGGTTGAATTTCTTTGACAGTGTGAAGTTCATAAAAACAGCAGACACCTGCATTATACCTTATAAAGACTTTTTTTTTTTTAATATGGTAGAAAGAAAAATGTGGTAGAAAGAAATCTAATGTATCTATTTATATCAGGGATCTATAATATTTTAATGATAGACACATTTACCTTAATCTTTTTTTTTTTTTTTTTTTTTGAGACGGAGTCTCGCTCTGTCGCCCAGACTGCAGTGCAGTGGCCGGATCTCAGCTCACTGCAAGCTCCACCTCCCGGGTTCATGCCATTCTCCTGCCTCAGCCTCCCAAGTAGCTGGGACTACAGGCGCCCGCCACCTCGCCCGGCTAGTTTTTTTTGTATTTTTTAGTAGAGACGGGATTTCACCGTCTCTACTAAAAAAGCCAGGATGGTCTCGATCTCCTGACCTTGTGATCACCCATCTTGGCCTCCCAAAGTGCTGGGATTACAGGCTTGAGCCACCGCGCCCAGCCCTACCTTAATCTTTATATGAAATACTGAGGGTGTGCAAACATGTGAAAGTATTACATGCAGAAGACAGCACCTAGTAGCAAAAAGCAACTGGGATTAGGAAATGAGATCCTTGGATTCAAGTCCTACTTTTTCTCTAACTGCCTGTTTGACCTTGGGCAAGTTATTTGGCTTATGCTTCTTTGTTCTTCATTTGTAAAATGATTGATATAAATTACATTCTTCTAAATTTTCTCCCCATTTTATTATTCAAATGAAAATTTGCAAAATAGTACTCTAGTGTTAGCTAGGTCTCATAGCAAATACTTCTCTACCTACCAATATGTGTCTTTCAAATATTCTTCTCCAAATGTTTTTCGAAGAGGTAGTAATCTCTAAGCATTTTAAGAAGTAAGCTATGGAAAGATGTTGAGGAATACCTTTAAGCTTTCCCATATATTTCAGGATTGGTCACATGTCACAGACACCCTGTCCAAAATATATGATGCTAAAACTCTCATTATGTAACAGGATTTCTTTTTTTTCAAATAACATCATCAGGTAGAAGACAAGAACTGAAAGCTTCTACTATACACTTAGTGCTCAGATTCAAGGGAAACGTCACTCAAATACTCTGTCTGTCAAGGTCAAAATTCGCAAACTGCTTCAAATATCATGCATGCTGTCATTGAGTTTTCAGGCATGTATCACAACATGAAACTAGCTATTCAAATCTGAATCTCCAGATTAGTGTGTTCTTAATTGTGTGGCACCAGGTTAATATACCTACAGATATTTATATACTACACTTTGGGGAAAAATGCATAATTGCATTAATTAAATTTTAAATGAACTTCACTCTTCAACAGCACACTTAAAATTTTGTCTCTATGAGGGTAAAGGAGAAATAGAAATAAACGAATGAATGAAAAAGTAAGTGAATGAGCAGACATAAAACTGTAAAACAGGACCATATTAAATATGTCCCATGCATTCATTCATTTGCTCTTCACAAAGCTCTCAAAGGTACCTATTATTAAGATCATTCCCAGACCATAAATTAAAGGCGATTTAGAAATGTTAAGTAACTTGCTCAAAGTCACAGAGTAGGGAAGAAGAAAGCTGAACTACTTTAGCCCAAGTCCAGAGCCCACACACTCAGTAAGCTGCTATGTTCACATCATGAGATTATTTGTGAGCATTCGGTTAAGCTGTGTATGTGAAATGGGTAGCACAGTGTATGGCACATGTCTAGATCATGATATTGAAGAGAATAAGCAATAGTGATGAAGGTGGACTCAGGAATAAGAATTCAGGGTTCAAACCTTACCTTTGTCTCTGATAGCAATAAGACCATGAGCAAATTACTTAATCTCTTTGAGCCCTGGTATCCAAATATTTAAAATCATGGTAACAAAAGTATCCATTTTCATATGGTGATGGTGAGGATTAAGTGGATCAATACTTGTAAAGCACTTTCATCAATGCCTAGCCTATACGAGGAACTATAATTATACATTGTTATTATTGCAAATGCAAGGTACTATAGCACTCCTGAAATAACAAAGAACCTTTACCGAGGACATCTTCTTTGCTTCTCATTTTATGATTACCATTATTCCCATTTTGCCAATGAGAAATCTAAAAGTCAGAAATGTAATTTTGCAGTCATATGGTTAAGGAGTGCCTCAAACTCAGGCCCTCACATTCTAAAGCCATTTTTCTATATTGTATACCCTGTTGCTTTGGCCAGGAGTCAAAAACAAGATCACCCTCACGGGAGGTCAGCATTATTACACCAACTCTTGTCTGGGAGGAAATAGGGTTGCAGCCTGATAGCAATCAATCAAATAATCAATGTAGAGATAGACTCAGAAATCTACTTCTTTTCTCAAAAGTAGAGAGTACTTTGGAGAGTAAAATAGGTGTAGGCAAATGATGACCTCTGGGAAAAATCCAGCCAGTCACCTGGTTTTGCATAGCCTAAGAGTTGGAAATGGTTTTGACATTTTAAATGGTTGAAAAACAACAAACAAAAAGAAGACTGCTTTGTGCTATGAAAAAAACATAAGAAATTTAAAATTCATTTATTCACACATTTTTATTGGAAGACAGTTATGACCATTAGTTTTCATATTGTCTACAACCGCTTCACACTACAACAACAGAGTTGAGTGTCTGAGATGGAGGCTGTATGGCCCACAAAGTCTGAAACTTTACCATCTGGTTCTTTACAGAAAAAATCTGCTACTTTCTTTGCCTCTGCAGCTTAGTGATGGAGGTACTAGACTGTTGAGAAGAAATTATTGTTTATGAAAATGATGATGAAACCAATGTCCTCTCACCCCCCCTCATACACCTAAAAAATACCCTATGTAATGATTGTCTATGTTATGTCTCTGAATAAGAGTACCTGGAATTATTGAAACACAATGTTAAAATGTTTACCTTTTGATTACAGATGTTACACCCTGCCCTGTCATTAAGAAGTGTTCATATGAGAGGTTGCCAAAGCCAGGCCACCGTATCCTTTCATAGAGAAAATAGAGTGAAGGTGATGACTTCAATTCAGACCTAAGTTATGTCTACTTGCGCTGAAATGGAAAGTCCCTAGAATGCCAGCCTCTGAAGATGAACTATGGGCATCATATCTTGAGATGGAAGAAAAGCCTGCTGTATCCTTGATAAAAGATGGCATGCTAACTCTAGACTCATGAGGTAGAAATTAGCTGTCATTCTGCTTGGCGGCTAAGGAGCCCAGATGATGACCCCATGTTCAGAACCCTGGGAATGATAAATGATTGGATTTGTTATCAGCTCAGGCAATGGTGTTCTCTGGTTTCGCATTCCTAATGACCTTCTGAAACCATAAGCTTAACATTATTTCTTAATGAATTTCCTTTGTCCTATTTCAGGAGCCCTCAGCACTCCTTGGTTACACTTGGGTGACTTATAATTAGTTTTGCAATACTAACATAGATTACAATTTTTAAAAAAGGGAGAGAGTAAAAACAAATATGCTTTCAATTACAATGGGGTGGGGGGAGGAATTGTAACAAAATGTGTTGGTATTGCAAATTACCTGGTTTTATTACTTGTTCTCTTATTTATTTATTTATTTAAATTCAGATCCTAGGTCCTTTAACCCAGACTTGTTCTTTCAATGGCATTCTATTTTCTAGGCTTTTAATAAGTGACTTTAAAAATATATTCTTTAATGTTTATGAGAGTTTGTTTAGATAAGCCACCCTGGCTATTAAATTGGTCATCAAGCAAAAAGCAGCAATTAGTGCATGGCATGTCTAAGAGTCATGGGATCTTAGGGCTGGAAGTATTCTTTGAGCATCATTGTAGAATCTGTATGAGGTTAAGATCAAGAAATCTGGGGTCTGACAAACCTCGGTTTGTAGCCTATTCCTGCTACTCATTAACTGTAATTTTGAGCAATTTATTTCAACTTTCCAAGCCTCTATTTCAAAGGAACTGTCCTCATAGAGTTGTGGTTAGGATTAAATATAGTAATTCATATAAAGTTCCCTGCACAGGAAGTGCTCATTAAAAGTATTTATTATTACTCTATTATAATGTAGTCTGACAATCCCATACCCTATTGACCTAATACTCTGTGCTAAATGAATGAGGATTCTATATAGTGTCGCTGAGAGCCTTTGGTTGTGCAGTCTCTTCCTGAACTCACCATGTGCCCTCAAGGGTGCCCATTTTATTTCATACAGGTCAAATTACCAAAATTCTTCCTAGGTTGATCTTCAATCATTAAGTGCCTTTCTTGTCCAATCCTGTGTTGTAGAACTACACAAAATAAATCTTTACAATTGCCCTATAGGTATTTGAAGACATCCTATCCACAGATGGTTTCTTTTCTTCAAGCTAATTAAACCAAGTTCTCCAGCATTTCTCATATTTTATTGGTGGTTCTCAACCCTGACTACACATGAAAATCCTCTGGAAAATTTGTAAAATCCTGATGCCCAAGAAACTTACCAGAAAAATTAAATCAGAATCTCTGGAGGTGGGGCCAAAGCACTGGTATGTTTTAAAGCTCCGTAGGCAATTCTAAATCTGCAGCTAGGGTTGAAAACCACTATTACATGATTTCAAGTTATTTCATTATGTCGATGACTGTATTCCTAAATAACCTCAGTTTCTAACAACACTGCCTACCCTTAAATGGCTGCTCTCAGATACACACTGTACTTTAGATGTGGCCTGAGCAGGACTACTGCTCAGGAATGAATGTTTGTGTTTCCCCAAATTCCATATGTGAAAATCTTCACCTCTAAGGTGATGGTGTTGGTAGGTGGGGCCTTTGGGAGGTGATAAGGTCATGGGGGCAGAGAAAGAAATTACTGCCCTTGTAAAAGAAGCCCCTTTCGACTTCTGCTGTCTGAAGACAGAGTGAGAGTGACTGTCTGTGAGGAAGAAGGCCCTCATTAGACATCAAATCTACCAGTACCTTGATCTTGGACATCCCAAGCTCCAAAAGCAAAAGAAATAAATTTCTGTTGTTTGTAAGGCACTCTGTCTATGTTATTTGGGAAAACAGCAGCCCAAAAGACTAAGACAGCCACCAACACCTCCCCTTGTCTTAGTGTAATAAAATTGTCTGTGTTATTTTAGCACACATAGTCCATTGTTTCTCAGACTTCACTGTGCATAAAAATAATTGGGGATCACATTAAATTGCAGATCATGATTCAGAATCTCTAGGACAGCACCCAAGGTTCTGCACTTCCAGAAAGCTCCTAGGTAACGCTGGTGCTGTTTGTCCATGGAGCACTTTGAGTAGCAGAGGTCTACTTGCTGATAGAATCACATTATAGTTACATACCAGTACAAATACAGAGAGAGACCAAGTACAGTCTTGGTCTTATCATAAGTCTTTCCATTGAATCTTTTATAATCTGTATGTATCTGGCCAGATTGTAAGTGAGTTGGCAAGCCATCTATCTCAAATATTGGCTATTTTCTCAGATGTTCTGCTTGGTGCCTGGTTTGCAAACCAGAATCCATTTATCTTTGTGGCAGCTAAAAGGGTGAATTTAGCTAGTTGAAGGGATTCATAGAAATATGAATATTGCACTTTCAAATTTCTAAGAAAGAAAACTTTCTAAAACATTCATATCATTTGAACAAATAAACACTCACTCTGAATACAAGGATCATGCCTCTGGTGACACTTCAACATGATGGACATATAGATGATGCTAAATGAATATTAATGTATTAACTAATTGATGAGACATACTCACTGGACAATAAAACATGCTTCTTATGTTTGTAGAATAACTAAAGAGGGAGAGAGTATGCCAAAAATGACAAATTATATGGCATAAACAGTGAATATAATTTAGCTAATAAATGCAAAAATCAAAAAGGGTTGAAACAAGGTTTTGAAGGAGTGATAATTTGTGAAAAGGTAGAGAAAGAGGGCAAGGAAAAGACATTTCAACCTTTCATATGGGTAGTTTTATGGGCAGAGTCAACATCATGCTTGACTTGGGATATCTAATGAGACTGCAGACCTAAATGGTGTACTTGTAGGACCTTCTGTCACATAATGTCAGGGATAATATATTATGCTCAGGAACATGTGAGTTATATTACGACTGCGAGGGAATAAAAATTAAAACCCCTTCATGTGGAAATAGACATAATCGTGCTACATTTCCCTGCAGAAGAGCATACAGTGGCAATTTTTCTTCATATAATATTACATTAGTTTTAATTCTTATTAATAAGATACAAGAGTCATTAACACTATTAAAAATCTAATTATGTTAGCAATTTTCCATCATGTCATATTTGAGCAGTTAAGTATTGGTATTTGTTTTTCCTAATGGGATTCAAAAGTCTAATTAATAGGCTTTCTTTTGTGGTTAAGTAGAATGAATCTCTATGAGAAATAAGCCATTTTTAATATCTGCAGGCAGCTTATTTTCTCATATATTACCAAGTCATCTGGCCATCTGTGGTATAAATAACTAGATAAGAATTATGAGATTATCATATGAAATTGAACAATGCCCTTCATTACATGTGATGTTACAGCTACTATACTGTAAGAACTTTCATATTTACTGGACAAGTAGTATAGAAAGTGGTTATGCAGTAGATTATTATCTAAGGAAATTTGAGGAAACTGAAGATAGCATATTGAATGGATCAGATGGTTTTTCTGCTTAAGCTGGTATTACTTGGGGTCAGTACATATCAAACTAACTAATAGCCAAAAGTTGTGTTTCTTAACTCCAGTCTTGTTTAATTAACTTAAGGTTAATGTCTTAAAAAGAAACCTGGGGGGGCACCCAAGATGGCCAAATAGGAACAGCTCCAGCCTACAGCTCCCAGCATGAGTGACACAGAAGACGGGTGATTTCTGCATTTTTCAACTGAGGTACCAGGTTCATCTCACTAGGGTGTGTTGGACACTCGGTGCTGGTCAGTGGGTGCAGCCCGAACAGCGAGAGCTGAAGCAGGGCAAGGCATCGCCTCTCCTGGGAAGCGCAAGGGGGAAGGGAATTCCTTTTCCTAGCCAAGGGAAACTGAGACACACAACACCTGGAAAATCGGGTAACTCCCACCCTAATACTGTGCTTTACCAAGGGTCTTAGCAAACGGCACACCAGGAGATTATATCCCACACCTGGCCTGGAGGGTCCCATGCCCACGGAGCCTCCCTCATTGCTAGCACAGCAGTCTGAGATCTAACTGCAAGGCAGCAGTGAGGCTGGGGGAGGGGCGCCTGCCATTGCTGAGGATTAAGTAGGTAAACAAAGCCACCGGGAAGCTCGAATTGGGTGGAGCCCACCGCAGCTCAAGGAGGCCTGCCTGCCTCTGCAGACTCCACCTCTGGGGACAGGTCATAGCTACACAAAAAGCAGCAGAAACCTCTGCAGATGTAAATGTCCCTGTCTGACAGCTTTGAAGAGAGCAGTGGTTCTCCCAGCATGGAGGTTGAGATCCGAGAAGGGACAGACTGCCTGCTCAAGTGGGTCCCTGATCCCTGAGTAGCCTAACTGGGACACATGCCCCACTAGGTGCAGATCGACACCTCACACCTCACGTGACTGGGTACACCTCTGAGACAAAGCTTCCAGAGCAAGAATCAGACAGCAACACTCGCTGTTCAGCAATATTCTATCTTCTGCAGCCTCTGCTGCTGATACCCAGGCAAACAGGGTCTGGAGTGGACCTCAAGCAAACTCCACAGACCTACTGCTGAGGGTCCTGACTGTTAGAAGGAAAATTAACAAACAGAAAGGACACCCACACCAAAACCCCATCAGTATGTCACCATCATCAAAGACCAAAGGCAGATAAAACCACAAAGATGGGGAAAAAAACAGTGCAGAAAAGCTGGAAATTCAAAAAATCAGAGTGCATCTCCCCCTCCAAAGGAACGCAGCTCATCACCAGCAACGGATCAAAGCTGGATGGAGAATGACTTTGACAAGTGGAGAGAAGAAGGCTTCAGTTGATCAAACTTCTCAGAGCTAAAGGAGGAACTACGTACGTAGTGCAAAGATACTAAAAACCTTGAAAAAAGAATGGATGAATGGATAACTAGAATAATCAATGCAGAGAAGACCATAAAAGAACTGATAGAGATGAAAACCATGACATGAGAACTACGTGACAAATGCACAAGCTTCAGTAACCAACTTGATCAACTGGAAGAAAGAGTATCAGTGATTGAAGATCTAATGAATGAAATGAAGCGAGAAGAGAAGTGTAAAGAAAAAACAGTAAAAAGAAATGAACAAAGCCTCCAAGAAATATGGGATTATGTGAAAAGACCAAATCTACATCTGATTGGTGTGCCTGAAAGTGACGGGGAAAATGGAACCAAGTTGGAAAACACTCT